>NW_025544716.1:0-232295 GCF_011800055.1 Colletotrichum gloeosporioides
TATAGATCTAAGTAGTAATCTTATAAGGAGTTAATAAGTTATAGCTAATAAAGTAATTAAGGTATTAATTATAGGTTAGTATAGGTATTATAATAGTAAGCTAAAAGTTAAAAAAGATACTAAGAGGTATATATAAGTAAAGTTTTAAGGCGTAGAAGTAGGTATAGTAGTAGTAGTAGTAGTAATAGTAATAGTAATATTACTAATAATATTAAAAAAGAGTTATTTTTAAGGGCTAGTAAAGAGGTTAAAAATAGGCTTTTTTTAAGCTTTAATAAAGAGACTAAAAATATATTAATTAGGCTTAATAGCTAAAAGTATATTTTAGCTTTATAGTAGTATATATTAAAAAAAATAAGTATTATAAAATACTTATTAGATAAAAATTACTTTACTAGTATCTATTAGTACTTATATAATTAAGTAGTATAATTCCTAATTTTATTTAATAAAGTATAAAGTTATAGGTTTAAATCCTACTATAGGTCTTTATATTATTAATAGTAAGTTTTTTTAAATATAGTTAATAATATATTTTTATTTTTTTTAAAAATCTTTTAAAAATTCTAATTAATCTAGAGATTAGATTTTCTTTTTTTTAGCTAACTTTAGATTAATTAAAATATCTAAAATGAGGGTATTATCGTTTTAGTTAATTAACTACGAAAAAAGCCCTCTTTTAATTAGCTAATTAGTTGAATTAATTGAATAGGATTAAATAGGGTGCTATACTGGAGCCTAGCATGTCGGAGTGGGCAGGACCGACAGATCATGGGACGAACTCTACTGCCGAGGGCATCGTCAACTTCCCCAGGTCCTCGGAGCACAGTCGCCCGACGCTAGGTTCCAGGTCCACGGCAACGCCAACCTCCACTTTCCCCAGTTTCCCCGGCCAATATCGGGACTCCAGAATGTGGTTGCACATTGTGGGGTGGTTTACGGAACGAATTCTCCGATGCGGACTTCCTTATTATGAGAAGATGCGCCCAGGTGTCTGCTGAAGATCTTGATCAGATGATTGGAACCACCCGACGATTCGACTTCATCCCATCCCTTCAAATCTTGCCTTCATCTTTTGCACATGCTGCCAAGCCTAACGTTTATACGAGACGCGTATTAGCTACGAAGCACTCAATATGGAGGTTTCATATGGCGAAGCCGGTAAGTCAACTGCCACCGAGCTGGTCGAACCTGAATTCTAAACGGTTTCCTAGGCTATAAGGGGCTGTTTCGGCAGCCGTACATCTTCTTTCTAGCATGCTTCGCTAGTATTGGAGGTGTCCTGTTCGGGTAGGATGGTACCAGGCCAGGCCTATGAAGCATGCTCACATCACTTCTAGATATGATCAAGGCGTTATCAGTGGCGTTCTGGTCATGAACAACTTCGTACGCCCTCCTTTTCCACAACCTAGGAGCATCGACTCTAACAGGTAAATAGGGTAAACAGTTCCCGACCTTGGCAAACGACGCCACTCTTCAAGGATGGATGGTAGCTGTCCTTACTCTCGGAGCGATGGTTGGAGCCTTGGTCAACGGCCCGATTGCCGATGCTCTTTCCAGACGATGGACTATCCTCCTAGCGAACGTCATATTTCTCATCGGTTCGATCATACAAGCGGCAGCCATCAATGTTCCTATGATCTTTGTCGGTCGCTTCATCGCCGGCTTGTCCATTGGTCAGCTTTCGATGGTGGTTCCACTATACCTGAGTGAACTAGCTCCTCCCAACCTACGCGGCAGTCTTGTCGCGCTTCAGCAACTTGGTATCACCGTGGGCATCATGATTGCCTTCTGGCTGGATTGTGCGTATGGGACAAACGAGACATCTTACCAAGCTAACGTGAAGCAGATGGAACTCAGCATATCGGCGGGACTGGAGACAACCAGTCTCCCGTAGCGTGGCGCCTGCCCCTGGCCCTCCAATGCGTGCCTTCACTAGTGCTGGCAGTGGGCACATTCTTTCTGCCCTACACACCGCGTTGGCTGTTGATGAAGGGTAATTACCATCTGTATATTGCCATCAATGGAGGTTGCTAATGATGCGTTTGCAGATCGCGAGGAAGAAGCCTTAGCAACTCTGATCCGCGTCCGCCGTGTACCCTCCGACGACCCTCGTCTCAGACTTGAACTCCTTGAGATCATGGCGGCCGCTCAATTCGATCGTGAAACTACGAAGGCGATGTACCCAGGCGTCACTTCCCGCTTACACCTCACTATCCAGCGATACAAGTCTCTGTTCGTTGTGCGGCATCTCAACCGTCGCCTGCTCATTGCTGCGCTTCTCCAGATAATCCAACAATTTACTGGAATCAACGCTATCATCTACTACGCCCCGAAGATCTTCAAGAACATTGGACTGTCAGGTAACTCCGTTGATCTACTTGCGACAGGCGTGGTGGGTGTGATCAACTTCTTCTCCACGATCCCAGCTATCATGTTCATGGATTGGTGGGGCCGCAAGAAGGTGCTGATCATTGGCGGCATCGGTATGGGTGTCTCCCAACTAATCGTTGGCACATTGTACGCGGTTTACAAGGACTCTTGGGCGAGCAATAAGTCTGCTGGTTGGGCTGCTGCAGTCTTTGTGTGGACTTACATCGCCAACTTTGCATTCAGTATTGGATGCGTCAACTGGATTGTGCCATCCGAAAATTTTCCTCCTGGCGTCCGGTCCCAAGCGGTGGGCCTAGCCATTGGAACGAACTGGCTGAGCAACGTAAGTTCCCTTGACTGAGACGACATTGAATGATATCTGACGTCGAATCTTTAGTTCATTGTGGCCCTGATCACCCCAAGAATGCTGGAAGCTATCACATTCGGCACGTTCTACTTCTTCCTCGGTAAGTCATGTAACTTTTGTTCCGTTCCAGACATTATTTGTGCTAACCACTGTGCACAGCTTTCTGCGTTCTGCTGATCGTCTGGGTATACTTCTTCGTTCCAGAAACCAAGGGCGTCCGCATTGAGGAGATGGACAAACTCTTTGGTGGCAATCAAGGAGAGGAAGATATGCGCCGTATGGAGGCAATCAGACAAGGATTAGGTATTACTCCCGGGGGCAGTGGCCTTGCCAAGAAAGAAGCCGATGTCGGTGTCAGCGAGGTGGAAAAGGTATAGATGAAATTCATGGACGTCGTCGGTGTATAAGACTGAACAATGTCTGGGAAGCTTTATAGTCGGCCATTTTTACGAGATTTTGGTTCTTTCTGACCCATCCTGAGTTTTGGTCATGCGCTGCTGCGACCGAGCCGTTTTCGTGAGCCGATGGCTGATACCTGCCAAGTATTTCTACTGAAACATTCGGGAAATGTGCAAGTCATGAATTAGAAAACCAAAATGTGCTGATGACGTTGAAAGATTTATCCAGCTTGAGCAAGCTGGTCGTGGAGGAGGGAGAAGAGTCTTGGCGCGGGCGTTTAAGCCCAGGGCTTTGAATCCATCACGCCAGGTAGTCGACTTGGCGATCTCGCCGGTCAGCATCAGGACAAGGTGTCTGGAGTACTTAGGATTATCTTACCGTGATTATGGTACTTCGTAGGTCCAAAAGAGGAAGGCCATCCAAACACATAATTTCTGACACTCTGTTAGACTAGCGGCCCACGTAATTAGGGTGTCTGATCAATCCTTCGCCTTTCGGCAAGAACACTCACGTTCCAGATATTGATCTGGCCCATTGATCGGAAGGAAGGGCCAAGGTGAAGCCAACTCGTATCGGCGTGCGACACAGACATTGTACCACGAAGGATTCACGTCAGTCCTCATGTCTTGCTGCTTCGGTATTGTCCACGTTAGAGGAGCGTGACAGGATTAAACCGGGCATTCGTATTGCGGTAAGAAAATCGACCGAAGGAAGGATGACTACTATGTAAATTTGGCGACACACGATGCAGAGTTACGCTATAAAAAGGGCCGAGCCTCGTTGAGCAGATGTACCACCTTAATACCATTCCCAACACTCAAAATCAAAACAGAGTATTCATCCCACAGGCAAAATGAGACTTACTACCATCTTTTCTTTTCTCGCAGCTGCTGTTGCCACCGTCAACTCCATGGCAACGACCGCAGACCGCAACCTAGCCAGAGGTTTTGTAAGTCGAACCCGCGCAAGGAGCCCGCGCCATGATTTCGTCGGAATCAACTGACGCTGCTTGATCAGATTGAGGCCCGCTGTCACTGCGACGGCACCTGCTGCAACGGCTATTGGTGCACTGATGACGACGTTGGACAATGCTGCGATGGAGTGCCCTGCTAGACTGAGATTTGGATCCAGCACGGCCAGTTGAAGGCTATGTCGGGGAAAGACTAGGAGAATGCATTGTCGCGAGACGTGGAGATATGAAGGCTAGGAGCATTTGCGCACGCCAGATACAAGAAACCTTATGTTGACTATCGGTTCCAACTAGAAGGTTTTCTCGGTTATTGGGTCTTCAACACCTTTCGGGGACATAAGACTCGGTGTCTTCTTTCCGCTCTGAGCCAATGGTGACGCTGCAATGCTCCACACCTTGGCTCAGCCCTGTAGTATCTGGGCGCAATTGAGACCAGGCAGAAATTAAATCTTGGCCCTTCGAAGCTGTTTCAGACTCTAAGCAGCAGAGTGCCTCCCGGTTTAAGGAGATGTCGTACCTCTCCCAAGGCCTTAATTTGATTAGAGTTCAGGTATTGATCGATGTAAACACGGCCCCGTTCGGATGATATGATTACATCTTGGATTCCCTGGCTACGAGCTCCCCTAACAAGTCTAAGTCAGCGGTCAAACCTCACCTCGGAAGAACCGATTTGCACGGAGTAGTCCGTTAGGAACCCTAAAAACTGGCCGGCGGAGTACGTCGGACGACTGATTCAGCTTTGTAACTCCCCCCACCTCGGGAGCTAGGCGTCTGTATGCAATAGAAGTACGCCTGTGCACAGTTCTACACTGCATTCTTTCTCTAAACGTCGCGTCTGTAGGCGAGGGGTTCTCCATCGGGAGATGCTGCTACTATGGAAGACTCCCGCGGGCGTCAACTTCGCATCGACCCCACGGGCACGAGTCATCGCAACTAAGTTCCGGCTGGGGGGAGCTGCGCAGAGATGCCAAGATGGAAAAATAAATCATCGTAATTACCCTAATCAAATTGAGATCGTCTCATGTACCGGACCCAACACCATGGCTATGGAATCCTGTCGGGCGCGAAGACAAGGCGTGTACAGGTTGGTATAAAAGGATTGCAACATGGCGAGGCAAAATGGCATCAGAACTCAACAGAACTTCTACAACTATCAGCAGGATTCAACTGTACGATCGCTTGATACCCATCTTTACGCACCTCAACCAGACACCCTTCAATATGCAGTTGTCTCTGATCTCCGTCCTCTCACTTGCCGCCCTGGCTCTTGCTGCCCCGGCCCCTGAGCCTCAGAGCAATGTCGCGCCCACATGCAGCAGCCCCAACGACTGCAGGAGCTTCTGCACGGCTCCTTGCACTAACCCTTTCTGCGGCCTCTCTGCCTTTGGGTAAGTCGAAATAAAATTCCTAATCTGGCTAAGAGCGACACAAGTCATTTGCTGCACCGGCCTGGGGAAAGATGATACTAACCACGTCGTAAAATAGTGACCAGCGCTGCTTCTGCGGATGCTAGATCGGAGCGAACATCACTTGACGCGAGGGAACCGTTGCTTGACGCACGATTGTGAGGGAATGGCATGCATGATAAGCTGCTGGGGGTCCCGGATCTGACCTTGTCCTGTATAGGTACTTCAATACAGCCTTTGAAACACTTTGAAAATCTTCTCGCGGCCACATCCAAATATGAAGACCAGAATGAGGTTGTATGTTGATATCTGTTAAAGATCAGCCGACGCCGTTACGATAACGAGGAGGGTAACATACCTCACTAATGCTCTCAAAGCGACGCCGTCGGCAGCCCGATACTATCCGGAGCGTAACGCAATGTCCAATTCCCAGACTCCCACACATCCCAGTGCTTCTTATTACCAGCATCTCCACTCAATCTCAGCGCCCGGACACGCCAGAAGTATCGGCCGGGCGGTACATACTTCCGATCCTCCTGCGATCCGTCCCAGACCCACCATGCCGATGGCTCCGTGTACCTCTCCGCGGTACCTACAAATGTCCTCGGGAGGATGGCATCGCCCGTGGTGGCATCCACTAAATCGTACGAATAGTTCCGGCTCTGCGTGACAAATGTCTTTCTGAACCCCGGGAAGCCCGGCGTGCAGCTAGCGGGCCAGTCTGGCTTCGGGATGCTGCCGTTGTAGAAGCACTCGAACGTTGTGCCGGGCTCGACACGGCTGTCGACATTAGTAGCGGGATCGACGCTGACGAGGTACGATGCGTTGGGGTTGATCATGGGAAGGTTGACGAGCGGCGTGCCGAAGCCGGTGTATGGAATTGTGAGGTTTGTTTCTGTAGCGGCGGATGACTGGATGTGGATGTAGCCTCAGAAGAAGGTGCCTCGCTCTGTTGCGTCCAGGAGAGCCGGGTTGGCTTTGATGGAGACCGAGACTACTGCCGCGCTTCTTGGTGGAATTTCGATAGACGAGGGGGTGATGTCGACTTGGGCATAGACGGGGTGCCCCTCTGCTGCCGTGAGTGAGTACGAATCGGCTTGATCAAGGATGTACCCCGAGGCTGCGCCTAAGTGCGACAGAGAATAAGCCAAAGTCTCGGTTCCGGTATTCTTGAGAGTGAATGTAAGAGGCGAGGGCCGGTGAAGAGTGTCGTTAAAGTCCAGGCTAGACACATTGACCAGCGAAACGGCGTGGACCGCAGCCCACGCATCAACTAACCCGCCACCCTGACTGAATACCGGAGCCAGATATTCAAACGACTTTCTGCTCCCATCGATGAATTTGACAGGCTTTGCAGTTGTCGTCACTACAGAAAGAATCTGTTTGGGGTCGTAGTCGGGATGCTTCTCCTTGACCAGCGCGAAGACCCCAACGGCAAACGGGTTGGACATGCTCGTGCCCCCGATCACCGCAAGGCCTCCGTACTTGGGCAGAAAGGTACTCAGAATGTTCTCGCCAGGTGCCACGAATGAGGGATAGCTCCGGCCTTCCGGCGTCGGACCCCAACTGGAGAAGCTGGAGACCAGGCCTCCGGAGATGTCGTTGACTCTGTAGGTGACATCCTCCTGAGCCTGCAAGACGTCGCTGGGGAAGGATAGTTGAATGCTGCCCTTGGCAAGCTGGGACTTCAGAAACTGCCCATCCTCGTTTGAGATCCTGGCAATGCCCTGGTACCGCCTGGAGAACTCTGCGAAGTTGGGAACCCACTGCATCCCGTCCGCCACCGTAGTGCTTACGGACTGGTACCTCACGACATAAGGCACGCCCAGACTGATGGCGAGGCGTGTTGAAGCATTCTTGGGGTCAAGCCAGCAGTGGTCTTCGTCGACCAGCATCACCGTGTTCGCGGGGTCAGCCGGCGGGGCAAAGTTGCCGGGGGCGGGATTACAACCGTTGGGGAAGCTCTCCGGGTCGGCGGGCATCCAGAGAGTGAGGTTGTTGTTGGCGGCAAAGTTGGATGGGAAAGAAGGGGCGAAGCGCAAGATGCCTTGGTCACTACCAGATGTCCAATTCGCGCCCCATGTGTAGTACGGGGTGGCCGAGTTGTCAGTTGATCCAATCGCGGCAACACCCTCGCCACTGGCGGGCGAGGCTCTCGTGAAGAGGCCGGGGCCATCGTTCGAACACGCCACGGTTACAGCGGTGCCATTGCGTACTATGCGGCTGACCAGACTGTCGACCGGTTCTATCAAGTATTAGCATGTGACATCTAGAACGGAACCTTGGTAAATGACAACACCGGGTCGTATTACCTTCCTGAAAAGCAAGCTTGATGTTGAACCCTATCATCATCATATCCACTCCTCTCTCATCCGCCGAAATGATAGCCGCCATTAAATCATCCAAACTTCCAGGCCGCGATCCGTCACAGGAATCTAAGCCATGCAGGTCCACTGTCGCATTCGGCGCAACGCCAACAATCCCAAATCGGCGCTCCTCGCTGTCCGCAGCAATGATGCCCAGGACATGCGTGCCATGGAGGAAGTCAAGGCAATTGTCACCTTCAAAGTCGAAGGCATTCTCGGCAGAGTTGTAGTTGTACGCAACGCGGGTCTTGGCCAGGCCCGGCGCCTTGAGGTCGAATCCTGTGTCGATCACCGCGATGCGTACCCCTGTGCCGACGATGCCTTCGGCATGAAGCTTGTCGACTCCCGTATCTTTGTGAGTGGTGAGGACATTGTGGTCGTGTGAAATTAATAGTGCTGTGCCATTGTCTGATGACCGTCGTTTGAAAGTTCTAAGAGGTTGCTGGGATGAACCTTTGGATGGGGAGCCCGCTGGTCTCTGAGGTCGAGCCTTCATCGTATCCCAGGTAGCTGGCCAAGCGTTCTGCACGATATTGAGGGCACGGAGGGCACTCAAAATAGAGGCTTTTGAGGTTGGGACGTCGTGGACACAGTCAGTTGTAAACGAGACACCCGAGAACAGCGAAGTAGTGAACATGTGTCGAGGTGCAAGGTTACAAGACAACCCTCTCCCAGCTAAGCCCTGTTCAAGGGCCAAGATCGGGTCCGTTGGTAGCATCTAAGGGTTGTTTAGCCGGATGAGACATAGTATCTAGATTCTGGCAGCTTACCCGATCCATGAACTCCACAATATAGACATCTTGTCCGTGATGGTTAGCCTTAGCTAGAGCGACAACGATAGGCAGCGCCAGCGAGGCAAGCCAGGACAGTAGTAGCATCTCTACACTTCCAAAGACGACTATGCAAAGCCCCAGGAGATGCAAAGTTATGGTTTAGAACCTCGATGTGCGAAAAAGGGGAGTTGGAAATGATATACGACTCGCGAAGTTCCGCCTCCGAACAATCCGCCCCCACGCGTTCCGCGGGCAATATGGCCGCCCCTGAGTGCCGAGAAGACTAACAAACCCAATATTATGGCGCTCGCAGTTGGTTTTAATTGAATCCAAATTACCAGATCTAGTGGCAGAGAAATTCCAGTTTTCAATTGACGAATTCAATTCGGGTTTGGGACGTGACGGAGAGGATTCCTTCTTTCCAGTTTCTTTGCAGCAGTTGTCCCAAATTGGCGAACCACAACGTAAGTATCTAGCTTCCCAGGCAACAATATATCAGTACTCTTTCTTTTCCTTTCTCTTTTCTACGTTTCCATTTCGAACCATATTTGACATTCATGATCTGCCTGTGCCAGTTTACGGGTTGCAAACAAACTCGCAGCCCGGAACACGGGTGCACTCCCCGTACGTCGGCTTATCACCAGCTCTCAAGCATGCTTGGACACAGGAGTCGCACTGGAAATGTTGGCTCACTCAGTACAACTAGCTTGTTCTCGACTTTGAGGGACGTCTTTTTACGAGTCCCTGACGCTTGTCCATGTCGGCGTTGGGCGCGGCAGGTTTCCGTTGCAGTCACTACTAGGCAGGTCTGGGCTTAGTATGTTGGCGAAAGCGCCGATGCCAGACTCGACTGCGTAGCTGAGTGCTGTTTTGCCGTTCAAATCTTTCGCACACGGGCTTGCGCCATAAGACAACAGGAGACGAACCATTTCAACATCACCCTGCAGAATCGCCTGATGCAAGGCGGGGCGATCCAAAGATAGCGCGTTCAATTCGAACTGGTACTCTGTTTCAGACGAATAGTTGTAATAATCGGGCCGCATGAGCCATTCAACACGGTGATAGTGCTGCTTGTTCTCCAATAGCCACTTCACAATGGCATATGCACTACTTTCGACAGCGTGTACGACCAGAAGTGGTAGAAGATCAGGGTCTGATGTTGAGCTGAAGCTCGGGTCGCCTGTCAGTGGTTCCCCAGCCAGCTCTACAAGAGTTCGAAAAGTATCGACACTGTCGCGATCCAGAGTGCACATGACGGGAGGCCGTTGCCCTGACGAGTAGGTGTTGGGTACCATGCCGAATCTGACCAATTGCCGCACGTTCTGCGACTCTCCCGCCTCGCAGGCGCAATGTAGTGCATCACCGTACCAATTATGAATAGTCGGGTCTGCACCACTCGCCAGCAAAAGGCCAAGAGTCTCCGGGTCAGCCTCGGAGGCTGCAAGAATTACTGGTGTTGACTTGACCTTGGCCGTGCGAAGATTGATGTCCTTGATGTGACCGGTTTTGAGAAGCTTCTGAAGTGTCTCTCTCAGCCCGTATCTACTGGCGATGTGCAATGGTGTGACACTGAGACACTCATTCAGATCCCAGTATTGGTCCTTGAATCCTCGATCGTATTGCATTACTTGACAAGCAGCAGCAGTAGATGCTCTTTGCTGCAAAAACTTCGATAGTAGCTCACTAACCAAAGGATGCTGTTCGGTGAGTGCGACATGCTTTCCCCAGTATCGTGCTGCGTAACGCACAAAGGGATACCGGGTGACTCGCTCGTAAACGTCTTCCTTGCGGCTGCATGGACCCGAACCATAGTCCTCGTACAGAAGATACAGTAAGCAGGTTGACGAAATGTCTTCTTTGACTCCGGGAGACAGTTCGTCGGCGTGCCTCTCCAAGTATTCCTGGAATGTGTAGTGCGCAAAACTGAGACGATTTGTGACCGGCTCAACTATGACCATGCCCTGGCAGCAGTTACCCATCATTTTGGACGGAGGCCTGTATCTAGTGCTCCAGGAAGTGTATCCCATTTTAACCGATTCTGATGCTGAAAGCGCGTCTCCTAACTCCTCAGATGTTAGGCCGGCTTTAGCATGGACAAGCCAGCCCAGAACCCGCTTTGCGAGGATGCTTTGATCTTCGGGAAGGCGATCTATTCGAGCCATTGTCTCTTCGAATACGATTGCCAGATCGTCTGAGACTGAGCACAGAGCATCTTCCATGTGGCCTCTGGTTGTCTTTCCAAGGACCGTTCCCAATTGCAGGACTACCGGAAGAAACCTTCGAGAACTTATTATCACCGGTCTCGCACGTTGGTAGAGGGCTCAACTCACGTTCCATTTGACCTGGCTATCATCTGCTTTATGATATGATTCGAAAAGCTCTCGTCAATAATACCGTATTGATCCTCTTCGCTAATTGTGTGTTGGATATACATCGCGAGGTCGCCGTCGTGCGCCTGAATTGGAATCTGGGGATTATTTCCCCATGAAGCCTCGATATCCGGTATGTGCGAACGGCTGGTTACAAGGATCTTGATTGAATTGCATGCGGCCAACTCGTCTATGGCGAGTAACAGCCTCCGGCGCTGAACTTGGTCGCACTCATCCAATGCATCCAACACAACGTAAAGCGGCCTTCGGGGAGTTGACACATCGAGCAGCATCCGCAAGGCATCGGCTGTGCCTATCGTGCGGCTACCACTTCTGCTGCTTCTGAACGCTTCAATGACGACCTTGGGTATTTCCGCAAGTTCAGAAAGCGCCTGTTTCAGAAGCGACGCCAGAAGGGTGGACAGGATCTGTGATCTCTCATCAGAGTACTTCAGGTAGAAGTGTGACACAGCTACCTCCGACGTTGGTAACAACCTCAGATGATCGACTACCACTGACCTGTTTCGAAACTTATTAAGCCTTACTACTTCAATGTTTCTCTGTAAACCATAATAACTCACGCCAAGACCGTTTTGCCTGACCCAGGCAGCCCATGACACCAAAGCAGGTTCGTCGATGATGCGTCATCCCGCCAATTTTCGAAAGAGGCATTCTCAGTGATCCAATTACCAGTGTCATTTATACGCGGGTGCTTGGCCTCCAAGTGTCGTCTTTCGTGATCGAAGTCGGAAATCCAATCCAACACTTCGCGCCGCTCTTGTTCCCGACGAGAATCCTCAATGACCTTGACTTGACTATTGACAGTTGTCTTCAGGCTCTGGATATCACCTTGGATTGATCTGAACTCGTAAAGGCGTTGTTCGAATGCTTTTGGAAGATCGACTGAGCTTAGAGACAACAAGCGACAGCCTTCGATTGATAAACCAAGCTGTATCCAAAAGGCAAGACGGCGAAGCGTCTCAAGTGACTCGTGGCACTTTGTCTGGGCCAGAGGCCATGCCAGCTGTTTTGTTTTGCTTTCCGCGTACATTTCCAGGGTCTCGCTCAAAGACTGCAATTTGACTTTACAAGCCTTGGAGCATGAAACAAGGACCGAGGATTGGTCAAATTTGATGACCTTTGCCTTGATCACAGGGCTATCAAGGAGTTGCTGCAGTGAGATCAGACTGCCCCGCAAGGCCTCTAGCTCTTCCATCAATTGCTGGATAAGGGCCTTGGCGTTCCTCGCGTCCGCATAAAATGTTTGCACCCGCTGGATTGTGTCGGCAACCACTGGTATCAAGCCGACAACCGTCAGCGAGAGCGTGACGGTGTCCATGACATGGGAGCGAGGAAGGGAGGCTGAGTCGCTTCGACGTGCACTAGCCCTGTTGGCAGGATACGAAATCTTGTTGAATGAAAGAGTGGGAAAATTCTTGTTAAGTCAGAACATGAAAAAGAGATGATATCATGGACGGTAAGACGGTGAGTCAGCAAAACATGTGGAATGATTGGAGATACGTGGTACCGCCAAGAAGGCAGAGATGATGCGGAAGTCGTTTGATTGGACTGTTTCTACATCATACCACACAAGAAGATTGCAGCCTGCTTCTATCATACCAGCACTGAATTCTGTAGGCAGACATAGCAAATGACTCGAGATTTGGGTAGGCACACATTCAAGCACAATTCAAATGCATGTTTCTTGGTATCTAAGACAAAAGTCCACTCTGACATCCCGAGATGCTAGCAAAAGCTGCCAATCACTGCGTAATACTCAGGGAGAGAGCCGCTGCTCCACCGCCGTTGTTTGTTGCGCAAACAGATATGCTGCCTCCTGAAAAGTCGATATACATCAGACCAGCGCCCGACGCCTTGTTACCAGAGAAGTATTTAGGGCCAGAGCTGTCATCGCCGATTTGAATCACGACTCCGTCGGATGTGGTGTACGAAAATCCGTAGTTGCCCTGCTGGATGTTGAGTCCCGTAGTCGGGAAGCATGAAGTTGCACCGGCGGTCAGGTTCTCGTCCATTTTCAACACCTCTTTTCCAGCAGGTGCCTTGACGGCCTCTGACGGTGCTTCGGTGATGGTAAACTTCAAGGGCAAGGCGCCACCGGAGCTTTGGCCGCAAATTGAGAGAGACGATCCAGAGTCGGCGTAGAATGTGCCCGTCCACGACCCCATCGACTGGTGGTAGCCTTCATCTGTAGCGCCAGTTTCAATGCTCACCAAGAGATTGGCATCCACGTCGAAAGAGAAGCCGTACGTCGTTCCGGCTGAGGTGGTGAAACCGGATGTCGGGAAGCACGACTTGGTGCCACCGCCAATACTCTCGTCCAGCGAGTACAGAGTCTTTGGGGCTGGCGGAGGCGGCGGCGGCGCGGAAGTTGTAGCAGACGGCTCGCTGGTAGTAGCCGGAGGGGAAGGCGGTGGAGGGGCAGTCGTGGAGGCCGGGGGAGGAATTGTTGTTGTAGACGCGACGACTGAGCAAGCCTCTCCACTGAGGTCTTGTCTTCTGAACTTGGCGCTATTGGGCCTGTTGCAGACGGCTCCTTGACCGTTATAAGCTACCTGTCCACCGTCTGCCACACGTTGATACGCCATGGCAACGATAAGATCCTTCATGTTCGCTGCGACCTTACCAGACTGGTATAGCTCGGGGGATTCACCCAGAGCGAGGAGGTATGCTGCCAGACCGGCAACAGACGGCGCCGCTATTGAGATAATGTCAATAAACTGAAGAAAATCAAGGGTGCTGCTGAGCAGGGCGACTCACCAAACGAGGTGCCGTCTTGCTTCTGGGTGTTCGAGAAGAACGAGTTTGCAGCACACTGGATCTGTTCGCCCGGTGCCATGACATGAACCAAGGGCCCTCCCTGCGAGAACGATGCGTTTTTGCCGGTGTTGTCAGTGGCACCAACGTTAATGATTGGTACGCCGTCGGCAGCCATCATGGACGGCCAGGCGTCGACGTCCTTCGCCTTTGCCTTGCCGGCCTGCGACATCCATACCGTCAGTCCATAACCAGGAAGATGTTTGAGCGGAGCACTTACCGCAACATCGTCTGAATTGTCATTACCCGCCGCAGTGATGAAGACGACGTCTTCCTTAATCAACTCGTTAACGTAATGCTGAAGCATCTTCTTGTTGAATGAATTGGGATTGTCAACTAAGGGTGGCAGTCTTGTCAGTATGTGCCAATGCGGTACATGGGTTACATCTTCACCCTCGTTGGACCGAGCGAGATACTTACTGTTGCGTGAGAAGTTGACAACCGCTTTGTTCTGCAGCTTCTTATCTCTCACATCCCTCAAGATCTGATCGAGGCCATCAAGGGTGTCACCAGATGTATCACCGGCTTTTACAATGACAAGCTCTGCCTTCTTAGCAACACCATATTTGGGCCCGTTGACCTTTGAGCCAGCGCAGCTGCCGTGGCCGTCGGAGTCACGGTCCTCCTCAACGGACTTCTCCGCTTGGGTGCCTGCAAAGATCCATCTTGGCTTCACAGCCATTCCAGTGTACTCCTATTACACAAACCTCATTAGTTCTGAGATTTCCACAGTGGAGGGCATGTCTACTCACGCTGTTTTTAGTGTAGTATCCGCTATCCAGTACGTAGACTGTGATGCCGGCTCCCGCACTGTCGTCATAGGAATAGCTCGTGAGTGCTTTGATGTCGACCAAGGGAGGCTGCGAGAACATGATGAGTTCGACGGGTGCCTTGTCTTGCTTGACCACGGCGCGCTTCTTGATCTCTCCACGCCGATCTAGCGACTCCATGAACCACTTCTCATCAATATCTTCGGCACGCTTGCTGTTCGGGACGAGCGAGCCCGGCCTGTCGTCGGTGTCATACAGCTGGTCGAGCTCGACACCCGCAACCTAAACAAGAGCTTAGCTACGAATTTCCAATGGAAGGTGCAGCGCATCGTTGAGAGAAACACTTTGACGTACCGTGGGGTCCTTGATGAGAGTCGAGTTCTGTGACGCTGTAATGTTGGCGGCCGCAAACAACACCACCGTGTCCTCCGTCTTGTGGTAGTTACCCTTGCCGAGTACCGTATCGAGGAGCGTTATAAAGCTGGTTTTTTCCTGGGTAGTGGCTCCGTCTTTGCAGAAGACGATGCACGCCTTGGGGGTCTCACTCGGCAGAGCGCTCGATGTACTCGTGGGTGCCTCCGAGGTGGAGCTGGGCGGAGCGGAGCTAGGCGGCGCGGAGCTAGGTGGAGGTGCGGAACTAGGTGGTGCGGAGGGGGCCTCGGGCGTGGAGCTGGGCGGCTTGACATCCGGGTCGTCCGGGTTGTCACCCTGCGAAGACCCGGCTACCGCGCTTGCGCCAGCTGCGACTGCAACTGGGCCTGCTGACGAACCGACAACTGTGAAGAACCCACCCCCCACGCCTCCAACGACGGTTACACCCACCGGGACTACGATGGTGTCGCCATTGCTCACTGTTGTTGTGGCTGGGGGAGCCGTTGACGTCGGTGCTGCTGATGAGATGGGAGGCTTGGTGACTGATGGTGAGATCGTAGGGGGCGCTGAAGGAGGTTGGCTTGGTATCGGTGTCCCAGAAGGGATGTTGGTCGAAGGAGGAAGAGAAGGGCGACGACTAGATGAGGGTAAGACTGAAGGAGCGCGGCTAGAGGATGATTGAACTGAAGGGCGGCGGCTAGATGAGGGTATGAGCGAAGGACGACGACTTGATGAAGGTATCACTGATGGACGACGGCTTGACAAAGGCACGACTGAGCTAGTGCCGTTCCTCTGTGGACCTTGCCGTCTCACGAGTGGAGCATCATTGATGTAGGGCTCCTCTAAAACATCAGCCGCTACCGCTGTGAAAGATAATAAGCTCAAGCTGAGCAGTAAAGAGTGTCGGATGTCGAACTTCATGTTCGACTAACGAAAGTGGGTTCGCGTACAAGAAACGAAAGGAACGTATGCCGAGTGTTGCCCAATTCTGGGGCCGCAAAGGGCTTGAAAGCAGTCCATGATATATGCGAAGCCCTCGGACGAGGCGGACTTCACGAACTACTCGTCTGAATGAGGTTCATCTATTCGATGCGCCGGACCTTCTGCCACGCTGCTAATTTTGGGGATTTGCTGTGCTATGCTATCGATCCATACCCACATCGCTTCATCGCGCAGCGGCGTGGATAGGTGTGCTGTCAACCACTCAGCGGGCCTCATAAGGCTAACCTCAACTTAATTATAATGCTACTCACTCGTAAAAGCGCATGATGTGACTCTCCAGGGCCGGCCTAGATGAGATACAGAGTCAGACACTTCAGCTTGGCGACCTATCAATGGTCTTAGCGGGGTTATGGTCACTCCAGAGCCAGCTGACCATGAGCTTGACACAATCAACCTAACTCTAGGCCGGTTCGAAGATCAGCCCCTTCATTCGAGGCTGAGTCAATGTTGCTTGACAGTCCCAGGATGTAAATCGAAGAACTCGATACGTCCGAGCCCGGCGAGCAGTCCGTGATCTGGTAGCCACTTTGCGTACGGATAGGGTAAAGCCCACCGACCTCGGGAATCTGGACCACATTTAATAACATGGGCTCTACCGGCTGTTCAATAATCGATATTTAGAACAGAAGCTGGCATCATCCTGTGGCGAGTGACGAGTGAGTCTTCGGCAATCGTCCGCGGGTACCCGGTCAATGCTGGAGTCTTCAAACGGATAATGAGATCGGATGACACTGCCGAGCGGAACACATATTAGGCAGTTTGCACCCGGATGGCGCAAGGTCTGATGACAAAATCCTCAGGGAAATTTAAGCGACGCGTCCCGGGCCAAGTCGGCCGGCAGTCCGCGGCGCCGTCCCTTTTCCGCACTAGTGCGGGGCAGTACGGCTGAGAGTGGCTCCTCGGCTCCGACAAGCCCTTGGCGCATCTCCAGAAGCAGTATCTGAGAGCTTTTCGGACACCAAGAATGATGGATCTTAGCATGGTAGAAGACCCATCGGTGTCTTTGGAATGGACATTGTTTCTGTTTCCATGACAACAGTCCAGTTCATCAAATGATTTCCTTTTGCTCCGACAATGAGGTTGTCCGAAGAAGCTCGTCGTATTTGTTTATGAAACTAATATAGATCTAGGACTGCAGATTTGCGTTGCCGAGAACCATACCCTTGGAACTTTGTACGACACCCGCGTATTTTTCGGGTGCCCGTGTGTTGTTGGGGGCTGGCACCGAGTCAGTTACTCCATTTAGCTGGCCTTCATGACAGCTTTTGGACATGAGACGAGGATGGGGCTGCAACTCCACGCTGATTTATAATAGAGTTTACTAGGTCCGTTTGAGATGAGTGAAAGTGAGGTGCCAGCCTCAAAGAAGGCCTGGAGCCTCGGGCGACGACTGGTCCAGGCCACAATGACCATCTCTTATATAAGTCATTTAACGTCCATTCGCTTTCGCACAATCAAAAAGACGACGCTATTCTGCCCAACAGGCTACCGTTTCTCCCTCATCTGCCCGTGAACTTTTGTAATATTGAAGCAGATGCGTCACAATCTGCGCACTCATCAGTTCACATCATTGGACTGCAAATTTCCATCCTTTGGTGCAATGACTAAGTTGGAGGTCTTGGAATGACATAATTCGGTTTGGTCGCTTGGCTCGCCGTATGAATGCTACCTCAACTCCATACTGGGCTGGTTCGGCAATGTTGCGCGTTGCGGAATATTTCTCGGGAGCACGGGCTGAAACAACACGATTTGGCCAAGCCACATGGTTCAAGCAAACTTGTGGGGGTTGATGCGTATGTATTGACTCGTGGCTTCGGAAGCTTGCCGGTCGACTCGATTGAGGTCAACGTCGGACCGCTTCCTAGCCTACTCACCTGCTAGTCTTCCACAGTTGATATTGACCTTGCTGTACCTGTCCGGGGCTAATCAGTAGGGCTTCTTAAGGTTTAACGAGGGTACGTAAGGTTTGACTTTTGAGCACTCTAAAGGATTCGTATAAAGTCTGGTTGTATTCTATGATATATTTATCAACATTTTTGATCGATCTGAGCAAAGCGCTCTATTAAAAAAGTAAGGGGTGTACCAATAGGGCGAGGATGTTGCTTCTGGGCTGCATATACTTCGTATAGCCCTACCTTATAGATACAAACTAGCATGATTGGTTCCTACGGAGTAAATGTTTGAGGAGCGCAATGAACCCATACGTGTTCTCATGTTGCGCACACCTTGGATAACATGGCTTTATTTTGGAATGCGGAACAGCGTTTTTCTCGCGCTCATCTTCAAAGCTCCAGCGAACTTTCGTACCACATCCATATTGACCTACGTAGCCATCTCGCTGTTCCTTCCAACCCCCCTGCAAAAAGAAGAAGGAAAACGGCAGTAAGTCGCTTTGGTAAAAGATTATTGTAGACATCACTTACTCCATGGGGCTGCCACAAAGGCTTTCCTATGACCCTCACAGCCATATGAACCATAGCTGTCGTATGGAAGTCGAAAAAAAGTGTGGCAGCAGGTGGCAGATAGCTGTAGTTGTGTGGAAAGAGGGAAAGATGAAAGAGACTGTGACCATCATGTCCAGGCTTGGTCCGGTCCTCCAGTTATTTGTTGCCTGCACTTTGGCTTGTGGCTGTGGTTGGCCCTCCCGTCATTCCTACCGTCTGCAACAGACCGGTAGAAGGTATCGTCCGAGATACTAGTCGGCCAGTAGAATAATTGTGAAACCAACAGAAACGAAGTAGATTAAAAACATACATGTCGTCTCTAGTTTGGTCTTCCTGTGTCACCCAACGGGACATCCCGTAGGTACCTAACATCTGTGTTCCGCTTAACCTGTTCAACCCGGGCCAACTTTCGTCAACCCATGCTGCTAACGGACTTGCACGATCATACCTGACAAGCCCCGATAAGCGGCAAAGGAGGGCAATGCTGGAAGGAAGGTTTCTCGAGGTCCGAGCAGGGACTGGTTACCTAACATAAGGGTTTTTCCGACGAGCTTCCCAAAATATAAAGTCAGACTCTGTAGGTTCTGTCGTACGAAGGAACTGGCTGCTTCCAAAGACGGGAGGTCCTGAGCATCAGGAGTCTATAAGTTGCGTTCCTACTTAGTGCTGCGTGAAATACATCCTTCACTGATTGTCTGACAAGCACCACCTCCCGATATCAAGTTCTAGATTGACGACTCCGAAGAGGTGTAGTGGTACGACCACCTGTTTGACTCCATCCACAACCATGTAATGCAATCTACCATCGGCGACTTGAAAGCCCGTGTCAAAAGTGGCTGCGGGAGAAAAACCAGCAGGCCTTTTACTTATCGCCAGGTGGAATATTTCAGCCGCGGCTAATTAAACCCCCTACTGGGCCGAACAAACCTCACTCCGGAGGACTGCCTCCAACTCAAATAACATAAACCTCTCCTCCCTCTCCTCAGGAACGGTCTGCCCCCCAGACTCTACGATCGCCAAAGTCATAACGCCCCCTACAAGGTTGCCCTGAGCGAGATTGGGCGGGCTATTCCAGGCCGTCAACGTCCCCAACACCGTCCTACCTTAGTGTACGGACAGCAGCCCAAGTTATCAGACCTCTAAGCCGCCTGGCCCCACACAAAGGTGGCACAAAGAGCCCAGGGCGTGCTGAAACTACTCAGAACCCCCAACGAGCGCGTGAGGGGGGGGGGGGGGGGGGGGGGGGGGGGGGGGGGGNGGGGGGGGGGGGGGGGGGGGGGGGGGGGGGGGGGGGGGCGGAGGGAGGGGGCTGTATCTGGGTATCTGAACGCCTGTTTGCTAACTTCCTCCACACGGTATTGTGGGAGACGGAAATGACGTGAGCGTTCAGGGGCGTCTTCCAATGTAAGCTACTGACTGCAAGGGCCCTATCGGGCGATTGCGTCAAACACCTCGAGGGTGATGGATGAGGCAAGGGTCACAGCTGGATGATCTACGGCCCAAAGATCCGAGGAGCCGGCGGATGGCCTTGAAGCAGGATCTTACCGAGTAGTGCAAGGTTAGTAATGGACAAGGTGCCTCTCTCAATGCGATGATATCCAATAGGACGTATTATGCGTCACTCGTGACCTGTCGTGCGTGTAAACATGCCGAATGAGTGCTTCTAGAAACCCTGCCTGAAACGTTTGGTTCATCTGATGGCAAAGGTATCAAACCTACATCAAGCGGCGGAACAGTCTACGTCTTGTCACTAGCAATATTTCCCCGCCAGATAGACCTCGGTAATTGCGTTCATCATGTTACTGCAACAAAAAAGTCTTGATGTATTGACCCTCAAACGGGCGGGGGAAATTCGCGCGCAACAAAGTGTATGCTAATGCGGAGGGTCTCAAATGGCCTCCGGCTCGCGATCTATCAATATCTATGCAAACGCTGATAAGCAACGCGGTTGGGTGTGTGTGGGATATCATATGCTGCTGTGCTCGCTCTCTGAAACAAAAAACAATTCATTCCGAGTCGTTATCCGCGTCCGTCTGGACCCGGTCCTCCGAAAGCTTCGGGTTCCTCAGGATAAAGGAGAACCCGACCATCGGGATGCAAATGCAAAGGGCGGCAATGCAGAGAACCCGCTGGACGCCGCTGTAGCTGCCGATGACGGCGTCTCTGACGTCTGTGCCGACGGGGTAGTCTTTGAGGGTGTCAAAGGGCGAGTTGTAGATGGCCGCGGCGAGGGTCCTGTTTGGCTGGAAAGCCAGACTCTCGTCCAGGGATGGGTAGAGCAGCTGCGTCCAGAGAGCGCCGGACAGGCAGTTGCCCAGCGCGCTGCCGACGTTGAAGAGCGACAGGTAGAGACTCGTGATGACGGCGACGTGCTCGCGGTCCGCCGAAGCCTGGATGGAGGCCTGCGTGGGGTAGGCGAACAGCCCGCCGGCCAGGCCCATGATGACCTGCCCGGCGATGAGGCCCCTGTGGGACGAGGCATCGGCACCGCCCGAGTATGCGATGAGGAGGAAGAAGGACGCCGTGAAGATGCAGGCGCCGGTGACGATGATGGCCTTGAGGCGGCGGATCTTGTAGATGACGAAGCTGATGAGGACACCGCTGAAGACGCCGAAGAAGGAGAAGAAAGACAGGATGCGGGTGGCGGTCTCAACGGAGAAGTCGAAGGCGACGATGAGCACGGTGTAGAGGTAGTTGCCCTGGGTGGACCAGGCGAAGTTGAGCAGGCTGCGGACGGCGAGGGCAGCCCAGACGCCGCGATCCTTGAGCAGACGGAAAGGGATCAGAGGCACCTGGGCCTGGCGCTCCCAGAAGACAAAGACGGGGATGCAGACGATGCCGAAGATGAGGGGCACGAGGATGGCGGGGGATTTCCAGTGGCTGACGGTGCCGCCGGCGAGGGTCAAAGGGGCTAGGGTGAAGGAGAAGGCGGAGATGAGGATGACGAGGCCGATGGTGTCGAGCTGATGGAAGAGGGTGACACCGCTGCCCTCCTTTGAGAGACGAGAGTGTCGCGATTTTCTCGACTTTTGGCCAAAGGCATAGAGGCTGGTGAGGAGCGGGATGGAGGAGAAGGGCAGGATGATGGCCCACATGCCAATACCCCAGCGCCAAGACGTGACGTGCAGCACGGCCGCGGTGACATTGCCGCTGATCCACGTGTTGAAGACGAAGGGAATCGCAGGAATGTAGCTGAAGAAGACGCGGGAGCGCATGGACGAGAAGTCGGCGACGAGGACCTCGAGCAGCAGGACGAGGCAGGTGTAGCCGATCTGGTAGAGGATTGCGCCGACGCAAAAGACCTCGACGGTCGTGGCGCTAGCCTCGAAGGCGGTGCCGACGACGTATAGCAATATGGCGGCGAGGGTGGTCTCGAAGCGGCCGTAGATGTCGGCGATTTTTGCCGCGGTCGGCTGTGATGCGACGGCGACGACGCTGCGGAGGACGTTGATGGTCGAATGCGACGAGTGCAGCTTCAGGCTGGAGGTGGCGTAGGGCTGGTATGTTCCCCGCACCTGGCTGTCGAGGCCGTAGGCGTAGCCGACCAGGAAGATCCCGACAAAGAGCCAGACGCGCTCCGTCTGGCTGATGTGGGTTGCGGCTGCTGGGACGGCATCGGGAGTGGTGTCGAAGGGCGGTGTTTGAGTTTGGGTTTGGCTGTGGTCGCTCGGGCGTTGGTGCGGTGCGGTGCCGGCGTTATGGTCGGAGGAGGAGAGCAGCGGCGACGTCTCCTCGCCGTCGGAGGAGGAGCGTCTCGCTGCCCATAATCTCTTCATGTCTAAGACAGCGGTCGCGGGAGGGGCATTCGTTCAGAGGTAAGGGGTGTTCGTCACGTCTTTTTGTCGCCAGGAACGATGGCGAAGGAGCAGGAGGAATGTCGCTGGAGGTGTTGTCGAAGGGTTGTTGCGACCGGGAGAAGGGTAGGTGGTATCAAGATATCCGCGACATTCGAACCAGGCAGGCACCACAAACGGGAGAAAAACCGGTCGCTCTCGGTTGCCTGATAGGAGGTGCTGTTCAGGGGTGTTTGTTCAGTCAGCAGGGGCTGTGTTGTGCGTGTGTGTGTGATTTGTGATTAGGCGACACGGGAGAGAAACAATCACCAGGGGCATGAAGCAGGAAGTAGGATGGATGATTGAGTGGATGGATGGGGAAATCAAAAAAAGGAGTTGCAGCGCTGACAAGTAGTGTAGATGAATTATGCAGACCAGATCTGATGGTTCGCCTGTTGGATCTGTTTGCCTAGGAAAGCGAAAGACGGCGGCAAGGCGGGCAACGGCAGTAGCGACAGCGATGACAGCAGAGCAGGCCGCAGCTGAATGAAGGCTGCCGCATGACTTGGTTTCGCGGGATTGGATAGCCTAGGGCGAGTCGGAGAGGATTCAGGATCACCGGATCACTGCTCACACGACGCGCACTCTGGGAGTCATCAGTCAGCAGAGCGAAGACCGGAGCAGCAGCGAACAACTCACACACACAGTGAAGCCAAGGCAGGACCCAACCACTGCCAACCACTGCCAGCAGAGGTAGGTAAAGCAACTAAGGCACGCCGGCTTCCCGTCGTCACGTTGCACCTCGCACGGCGAATCGAAAACGACCGATCAGATTAGATCATCTGATAAGATGGCCCCTCTGGGGAGGTGCCTAGGTAAAAGCTGGTGCCAGGGCCAATCACGACATCTCAATCCTGGATTTTCAGGGATGCGCCGCCTTAAGCGCCCAGAAATTCTGGCCGTGTTCTGGGCGTCACGGATGCTTTTTGGCGGCGTCGGGGCGCGCTACGGCCACCTTCAAGGCAAATGGTGGCGGGTTAAAAGGGCTCCGGCGGCCCTGAAAGAAAACCCTCCCAAGTCGATTTCCCGGGTTTTGCCTGGCAGGAGAAACACAGCTGTCAACATGTGTTGCAACACAAAGCCCAGCCTGCTTTGCTGTTCATGATTCACGACTCACTCCCTCGCGAAGCGACGGCAACGCTGCGGGTCGGACGGAACCTTTTATTGAGCCGATGGCCTGCACAGCTGCTGCAACATTATGAGCCCCGCCAAGGACCCGTCTCGGTTCCCGGCCGGCGACTCGGATTTGCGACGGAGGCTGCCAGACATGGACATTCGCCGCCGCTGCCTTGCCTCGGTTACACACGCTGCCCTGCTCATCTGCCCTGCTCTCCTCATGTCGTGATATGCACCTACTAAATTGCCTCGCAGAACATCAGTTTCAGCTCTCGAAATCTCCTGGAAAGTGTCTGTACTCTGGAGAAGACAGCAATGACGTATTTCGGCACCGACTGCATGCCCGGTGACAACTCAGCATCGCAAATGGGCCGTAAACAAGCATTAGGGGTCGACGGCTGCCACCGAGACACGAATGCGCTCGCCTGCTGATTGGCTCAGCACCGCATTCTTCTCCTACGTGGACATTTTTAGTGCGCCAGCCGTTGCAGCCGGGGCTTTCGCTCTCCACCGCGCTGGGCCTCTGTCAGTGCTGCAACCCTGCCGCCACCCGCGCCCAATACCCCAAAATTGTCACTGTGAGTGTCAGAAGCGATACAATCTTCTTGCGAACTTGGGTCGGAGCTTTTGGACGATGTTGCGATGCTTCGCTGGCCGTGAACAGAATTTTCAAAGTGTGGCGTCGACTCCGCAAATTGGATGTGGCTGGGCTGACTCAAAATGGAAGGTACGATTAGAGCAAGAGCGATAGCGGATGCAGCAACAGAAGGCATGAGCGACAAGCAGAATCTGCATCTCTTTCCGCAACAGCATCCATCGCGCATGCATAGTCGACGTTGCACAACCTCCGCCCAACCTCCACTCAACCTCCAATCCATATCACACATGCATCCTTCAACATGCCGTCAACAGACACGGTGCCCATCTACCGCATCGACCTCGCCCTTCCGCCAGAGCAGCGATACGTCCAAATAGCGAAGGACTTTGCTGAGCAGCTGCGGGCCATAGCGCCCCTTTACGACCTTGTCCTTGCACAGATCCTGGTCTACCCGCCGATCATCCGCCTCGCAAAGTTCTTGGTCCGCCTGTGCCTGCGCCGCGTCCACAACGACGACGAGAACCGCGAGATCCGCTCCATCGCCGAGACTGCTGGCGTCGATCTGCATCTCGTCGTCGCCCTCAACACCTTTTTGGATTGTCTGCTGGGGTGCACCTCGGGTACAGTCCCGGTTTGCGACGATGACGCCCCGGAAGATGCGCCGTCGCATTTGATGCATTTTCGCACCCTGGACTGGGGCATGCCGGAGCTGGCGGATGTTTTGGTCCAACTTGACTTTGTCGACTCCAAGTCGCAGCAACCCGACACAGCTTTGGCAAGGTCCATAACGTACGCCGGTTTTGTCGGTACCCTCACCGGCGTCAGGTAGGAGAATCGTATTGAGCGCTCTTTTGTGATGGTCGTGGAGTTGACTAGTTCCCATAATTAGACCAGGACTATCTCTGTCACTCAATCACAGGCCGTTGCTGAACACCAAGACAAAGTCGTCCATCTTCCACCAGGTCCTCGTTCTCCTGGGCCGAAGACCATCGATATCTTCCATGCTACGTCAGGTGCTGTTACCGCCCAAATCCATCGACGTTAAAAGTGCAAAGGACGCAGATACCAGCAGCCTTGTCGCCTTCGCGAACGACTTCGTCAAGAACCCGTCGCCGTCGTGCTACCTCATTTTCAGTACCCCACAAGAGGCGGTAGTCATCCAGAAAGACTACATCGGCGGCAACATTAAGCACACCTACGACTTCATCGCCCAGGCAAACCACGACACCAACCACACCCTGTGCTGCGGGGCCTCAGAGTTTCACCACAAGGCGCTCGAGTTGGAGGATAAAGCTTCCATTCCGGAGGACTCCCTATGGCTCTCCGGGTCGGCTGAGCGGCAGAACTTTGTCCATGACAACTGGAAGGCTCACAGCAAGAGATTAGGGGCTACTGCCTCGACGGGTGTTGCCGACACAGCGGAAGAGCAGAGTGGCAATGGATCGTGCGTCGCTTTGGCAAAGAGTCTCCGGCCGAATCCTCGAAGTCGAGGCGTTACTAAGAGCGTCTTAAAGAGGTGGATGATGTCTGAGCCCGTCTTCAATGACTTCACCCACTTTGCGACGGCCATGGATCCGCTTTCTGGGGATGTTGTTTTCCTTAAGAAAGGTGAACTAAATATACCATCTCTATAACTTCAACACGCGGACTAAAGAGCCAGTATCCGTAAACCCCGGGAGCAGTGTCACCACTGCACACGCCTCAATGACTAATAGGTTAATTACAGTATTAGAAGTAAACAATATGAAGCAAAAGTCATCCCAAGTAAGGTAGAAAACTACTCCTAGTTAAAAATGACTTTCCCACGTCGAGAAAGACCCCTAGCAAGAAGCTTTCCCTTGCTAGAAGGAGTCCTCATACATAGTAACTTTATCAACAAGACCTGACCCCCCAAACCCACCGAGGTACACGTAAAGGTAACAAGCTACGGTTGAACTGCATCCCAAAGCGCACCAAACCAATTGTGAATCACCAAGCCTGGATATCATACACAAACTCTCTAAGCCGCAGCATGGCAAAGGCCCAGCTCACTGCTTTACTCGTCCATTCTCAGCAAAATCCCCAAATGTGATGACTGCCTTGCCATCACGCCCTCGCCTCCCGGCAAACTCCCAAGCCTGCCCCGCCTCTTCAAAGGAAAACGCTTCCACCCGCAATGCCTCAACCAACCCCTCATCAATCATCCCAGCCGCCATAGAGAGCGCTTCAACGTCCGGTGACACAATAAAGTACTCATACCGCACATGAGGATACCTCCCAGCCTCCTCCGCCAGACCACGGCCAAACGCCCATTCCGGCGCCGGGTCGCCGACGGTGATGGTCATCCCGCCGGGCCTGACCACCTCCCACGTCTTACCCAGCACATCTCCGCCAACAGTATCAAACACCACATCCACGCCTCGTATTTCGGCACTCCAACTTCCATCATTGTAATCCGCTACCTTCCGCGCCCCGAGTCCTGTCAATATCTCTTCACTCCGCGACGACGCCAGCGCAACGACCTCAGCCCCGCGCCGCGCCGCAATCTGCACGGCGGTACTCCCCACCGCACCGCCGGCGCCTGTTATCAACACTTTCATCCCCGCCCCAACCTTCCCGCGGACGATGATCCCTTCCCACGCCGTAAGAAGCGGGATCGGCAGCGCAGCCGCCGCTTCATGCGAGATTGAGGATGGTTTTGGCGCGACTTCGTCCGAGAGGCAGACGACGTACTCCGCCTGTCCGCCGCCCCCGCTGTCTGCGGCGATGAAGGCGAAAACGGGCTGGGAGAGGCGCAGGGGGCCGGTATAAGTCGGCCCGAGGGCGGCGACGGTGCCGGAAAGCTCGTGGCCTGGGATGCGGTGCGGGGCGGTGTAGAGTTCGGGCCAGAGGAGTTCGTCGGCGGTGATGCCGGCGGCGTGGACGCGGATTAGGATTTCAGAGGAGTTTGGTATGGGGGTGGGTAGAGAACTGGTGGCGACTACTTCTGGGGAGGAGGCGGGGCCGAGGACTTGGATTGCTTTCATGTTGTGCTGTGGAATGTTGATCAGATTAAATGATTTGTGTATAGGTAGGTTGACTGCTGCAGCTGAGTGGGAGGCTCGTGGGCGACCTTTTCAGCACAGGTTAGAACCTGACTTTCATTACATGAAGTGATAGACGGCGTCTGCCTGATGATACAGGTTTGCTTCAATTGGCCATTGCCGACCCCGGGTACCCGGGTTCGGGAGTCCAGGTGGGGCCGGGTACCCGGTTATCCGCGTCGGGGACTCAATCCGCCGCCAAAAATGACTGCATTAGTTTACTCCTGAGAAACAAAGAACAAAGCAAACCTCGGCTGTTCAGCATGCTTTCAGATTACGTCGGCGGGTATGCATAACCTGTCGGCGTCGGCTTCGACACATCTGTGCGTTTCGCTTGGACGGTTGGCAGATGAGATGACGGGTTGTCTGACCTTGACGTCTCCATGGGAATGCCGGCATGTATAAAATAAAGTGCATACGATTTACAACATCAAGCGATTTCCTGCAACATCAGAAAATTCCAGCAGTACGCAAGAAGAACAATCACACTGAAGACAGTCGGTGAGTGCCCTCCTCCTCCTCTTCCACGGAGTCCTTGTCATTTTGCTTACCAAAACAGCAACCGACCTCGAGAGACTATCAAAGTCCTCTACAACTACCAGCTCCAGAACGCACCCGGAAAATCCATCGTTGGCGTCGAGGTCGAATATCCACCCGACGGCTTCACCCCTCCCCATCACCATTCAGGCGCCACCGTGATTGCGCGCGTCACGGAAGGCACCATACTTAGTGGAATGAACGGGAACCCACCACAGGTCTATAAAGTCGGCGAGAGCTTCATGGAACAGCCGGGATGCCATCACACAGTTGGAGAAAACAACAGTCGAGTGCTGGGTGCTAAGCTGCTCGCGATATTCATCATCGACACTGAGGTTGTGAAGGGCGGGTATGATGCGCTCACTGTTGTTGATAAGGAGTGGCGCTGAGAATGAAAGTTGGTAGATGTTGTACAAGTATCGTCTTCTTTTAAGACTTCCAATTGTCTCCCGCCTAAGCTATGTTTCCGAACGGACCCATGACCACCTGCTCAGATGTAACTCGTTGCCTGCCCTTCGCCATACTTCCTTGCGAATCATTCAGCTGTCCTGGGTGGAACACAGCGAACGCAACCATGACCGAGAACATCAGAAAAGAGTCAAAGATGTACATCATCGCCTCGTGCTGATTCACAAACCCGTACCAGCCTTGCCCAAACTCCGCCGCGCGCACCAAATTCCGCACCCAAACAGCCACCACAGAGATCACCAGCGTCCACAGATACCGCCTCCAATGCTCCACGTAAATCACCTCCCTCTGCGTCGCCCTCTGGAACCTCACAACGAGCGCAAAGTACACCACCAGCACAAAAAGTTGGAACAGCAGCCCGCCCAGCACCACGTGCCCGCCAATCTCCATGATCTTCGGGTTCGCGATGACTTGGACGAGGGAGCCCCGATCTGCGTGCAGAAGGCGACGATGTCTGTGAGGATGAAGATGCTCGTCGGGCTGCATTTGCGTCGCGGGTGGCCGAGGAGGGATTCTTTGAGGCGGCCGAGGGTGATGTAGATTGTGGCGGAGATGAAGACCGGGGCGACGAGGATGAGCATGAGTTGGAGCATGAAGGGTTTGGGGGAGAGGGGGGCGGAGCCGGCCCAGGCGCGGCCTAGGTGTCCGAAGGTGTCGCCTGTTGCGCTTTGTGTTAGACTCAGTTTCTCCAAAGCTAGATCGTTGATCTGGAGAATTCTGGACTTACATATGCCTCCCAGTACCATTGGGATGAAGTATTTGGTCTTGAACTTTCGTATCAGGAAGATGTGGTATAAAGAGATGCCAGCAAACAAGAACAGAAATATGATGCCCGCGGCTTTGGATGGTGTGTATGGATAGAAGAGGACCTTTCCGTCCTCGAAATGGACAAGACCCATGGCTTATCGTTGGTGCTTCTCGAATGATTACTGGACCAGGAAGAAGGCGTAAAGACTAGAAGCAAACTGTTGCGCGGGCTGGAGTTGGGATGACAGTACAAGTTATTGCTTTCGAAGTACAGACATTCCAAGAATGAAGCCTTTGAAATGTCACTGCCAAGTTCTTAAATACACAATAGGGGTCTCTGCGGCGTTGTCAGAAGCAATTCGCGCTCTGCTCCCGACCAATCGCTGATTTTTCGCATTCTCGTATTGTGTGACTGCCCCACAATGCTCCGCCTCCGGCCTCAAACGGGGCCTCAGGAGCCTCGATGAATGGTGGTGATTTCCCCACAACTGAAAAGAATTATTTGAGGAAGGATAACAATTGCTACTCGGTCAGGTATCGTATGGTTGTGTTGTTCTCACGGGCCCTTCCGTCCTGGACGTCCATGTCATGAGCGTTTTCTTTGCTTTTGTTACTCGCTGAACCAAAGTCTGTTCAAGTAAGTTAAGCCCGGGGCGCTTGAGACGACAGTCACCGTCCGAATCAATGACGGTACCCGTGTATTGATAATGTACGTTCTGAATATTGTAATTAACCAATGTAGTTTCCCTCCCGCGTTGCTTACCTGTCAGTGGGCATAGGTTGGGTGAAGGTCCTTGTGGAATGCGTCACGAATACGAGCGAACTGGGAGAGGTGGTCGCAGTCATTTTGCGAAAGCGCTGCACATTAACTTCGAAATTATGTCGTTCGGTAATTGTAGTGGCTATATCCAGGACGGACTCATCCAGATATCGAGTCCAGAGTCTGCGTCTGATCGCCGTCTTTCGGTAGCTGCCAACTCAGACCATCAACCTCCCCACCATCGTCCTAACATGGATCTCGAACGTCCGGAGCTAGCGGATGTCAGGTGAGCTCCCGCGAACCCATTGGTAAAGGTGCAGCCCCGCAAAAGCTCGAGAAGCTTAATCCCAAGCTCTATGATGACCACAACATGAATGGCCAGGACTACCGTCGCAGATAAGAAAAGTTTCAATCGAGAGGGTGTGAATGCCAAATAGGGGACCTGTGAACGGGTGCCGAGAGCGAGCCAAGGTGAGTAGCGTGAACTAGTTGCTGAACGAGGCAGGTTTTTGCGGGAGGGGTTCAGTCGTGGCAGCAGAATTCCATGTTAAGTTGAAAAACGTCGTTATCTACAACTCGATCATCCAGCTCATCGTGTTTCCACGTTTCTGATAATAGCGACGCCAAGCCGTAGGTTCCATGCAAACAGATAAGAAATCTCGTTGTTACCACTGATGGATGCCCTCTCCGTCTCATCTCATCGAATCTAGGATTGGAGCCGAAATGCACGTGGCTCGCTCTGAACCTTAACCAGCTAATGAAACGCACGGAGGTGGGAAACAAGCAGTCTACGGGCTGCGGGACAATCAGACCCGGTGTAAATAAACACTCCCAAAGTCCAGATGAAACCGGACGCGAGAAAAGCTTCCAGTTGTACTCTCAACGATGCCTGGAAATGGTGAGCTTTCATGCAGGACATGGATGGATCGGGGGAGTAGTTCATTAGTCGTCTGAGGAGCGATGAACGCCCCGTTGGAAGATAAATTGTCAAGGTGTTCCAAACCCAATGCCTCTATGTTCTTCGCACGTGTGAACGTTTGGGTGAACAGCTATTCCAACATCATTGTTGACATTCTACTGTGACAATCCGTCCATTCTATCACCATGAAGTCCACACTGGTACTTGTCACTGCTGTCCTGGGCTTGGTCCAGGGCCTGCCGCAGCAACAACCCGGTGGCGAAACGCCAATGGACAAGGCGAAGAAAGTTCCACAAGGCATAACGAAGGCAAAGGATGGCTCAGTAATTCTTGACACCACCGAGAAGGTGAAGTGAGTATTGTTGTGATGTTGTTTAAATGCGACTGAGAGACACTGACAAAAGTCATAGCGGCCTTGACATTCGCTTCCGCATCAGTGGTCCAGCTGCGCAGTTCACAAAGACGAGCAAGGTGCCCGATGGTAACAAGGAAGAAAACGCCAAGGGAGAACTCGGCTTGCACGTCTTGCTCCACGGAGATAGTGGCTCATCCTTCTTCGACATGCCGAACCAGGGTGTCAAGGACAACTTGGCGGGTGTTACGGTTCTCGCCCCCGATCAGAACCTCCATTGGGGTGGCGGCAAGGGCTTCAACCGAACTGATGGCGTGGCCCACGCCCAAGCTGTCAATGACCTTGTTATGAAGACACTTCCAAAGTACATGGCATTCAACTCATCTAACGTGTACTTCACTGGTATCTCGGGTGGCTCCCTCATGCTCAGCGGATACTTCATTCCGGCGCACATGGGCAACTTCGCTGGCGACGGTCACGGAGTTATGTTGGGCTGCGGCGCTATGGAGCCTAGGGTGACAGTTGAGGCCTCGGCCCGCGACGCCATGACGAAGACGCGAATCCACTACCAGACTTCGCAGAAGGAGCTGGACCGCCTGCAAAAGTCTATTCCGATGGCGATGAAGGCATACGAGGGCATTGCTTCAGAGAAGGGGCTGAAGCAGGAGGACATCAACAAGCTCCAGACGGCGAACAACAAACCTGACGGAGGACACTGCCAGTTTGATGGGATGGGCTTTGGATCTGGAATTCAACTGGTTGTTGATCACTACACTGCGGTCATGAAGAAGGGTGGCAGTGGGGAGATCCCGGGGATTGGTAACGTGAATCAGGGTGTTTCGGGCCAAGAGTTGAAGTTCAAAAGCGGCAACTGAGGAGAGCAATATGAGTCGTGCGAAGTTATTGGCGAATTTGCTTTGGGCTTGGTTTATGTACATATGCTACTGTGATCGTGATATGGAGCACGAGTCAGAATGACTGAAGCGTTTGCACCCTATTTCGCATTTGAGCGGCCGATATCAATATGAGGACTTCCAAACGCCAGAGGCCTTTTATACAATGCGTGGGTTTCAATCAAAGTCAGTAATGAGGAGTAACGGAGCCAACCTAAAAGCGTAAAAGCAAGGTAATACAGTATGATTGCTGAGGTTCATGGAGGCAACCACTGATGGCATTAGAGCAGTCGTTGGCGTCTCTGAAAGGTACCATTTGTACGTCCAGTGTCATTAACGTTAGACTCATATTCCTCTTTACCTTCAATGTTAGCTTAAAGTTGAAAATAGATCCAAAGAAACACCAAGCAAATTCGTAAGCTCCAAAACTACTTGATTGTGACCTCTGCCATTGATGTCCAGCTCAAACCAAACTTCTGCATTTCAACTCTGAGTCTCAACTGGTCCCGGATTTGTGGATCCAACCGGTCCTTGATTGGTGGAATCCAGAACATAGATGGGTCAGGGAATATCCAAGAGGTTTCGGGCGTTTCTCTCATGATCCGGTCCCGAAAGTTGTGGCGGTCTCTCATATTTTTCCAACTCCAGGCTTCGCTGTCTGCTAGTAGCTCAACTGCATTGCCTGAGTGACCAAACAGCAGCAATGGCCCCCACACAGCTTGAAACCTTTGGTGTAGCTTTAGTACGTATACAATACCGCGATTGGTATCCCATATAGTCTCATCAAGACCTGTGCCCCTTCGAAAGTTGTTCCAGGCAGAATGCCACTTATTGCGATCGGGACATTTGGAGCCATCGGATAGTTCATGATTCTCGATGAGATGACTTTTAGGCTCGTCAACTCCAACGCCCATAATCAGACCATCCGTTATTTCTGCCCATTTCTCGAGGTTGAGGTGAGTCGAATCCATATCCCAGCCATTCCGGGGGGTCGGCAACGTCCTATCACGGAGGTTGATAGAAAGCAGTTCGTCAATGTTATGCGGCAGTATCGACCACAGCAGTGGCTACGGATTTGGGGTTTTTGATAGCGGCTTGAGTTGTCTTAGAAGGAGAATAATGTCTTCCTTTCTCTTCCGCGGTCGTGGTGGCGGTGCTTTCCAATACCGAGATGACATGTTCAAGGAGCGGGGGCTCTTCTAGAACATGATCCCATTTGCGCTTCCAAACCTGCCACTTACGCCATAGATGGTGTTCTCGGCCCAGAAGCAGACTAAAGAGTTGAAGTGCGAGTTTGGCGACAGCTGTCTCATCATTGATTTCATCCGAGGTTCGATAAACCTTGGAGTTGCGACCCTGGGAAATGACTGTCTCAAGTACAGATCTGACGCGTTTGACCACTCTTAAGTCTATCGGTATTAGAGTGAGTCTATCCGCCAGGTTGCGTGGAGGACTGTGCGACCAAGTGAAAGCAAGGTCACAAACACACACCAGTGTGTGCATGTTGCATGACGAATCAGGTCTCAAGATAGCGTAGCCCTCCACACTGTGGAGCCAGTACAGCTCGTCGTGTTCCGAAATGAAATCAGAGCATACCCTCCAGGGCGTCGGGCTGTTTTCGAGCTTTTGAATGAAAAGCAGGGGAGAGACGACGGGTGGGTGGCTCTTATCAATGGGCTGTGACTTGAGAGCAGGCGCTATTACTACAACGCCATGGCTGTAGCGCATATAATCTAAATCAAAGGCCTGGTGGATGTTGCAAAGCCTGCTTGCCACCAACTTCAGGTGAGAATGCCTTGAGGTTATTTGAATGTCCTTCTTCTGGCTCTCGAAGATAATTGGTGGGGGCCGAAAACCAGTTTTAGTCTCCGAGATTACTGGTCGATTAGCCATGAGATCCATCTCAACAAAGAGATCATCCACAATGAAAAGCTCCTGGTTGAGTCGATGTGAGTTTCTCATGAATTTATCGCAGAGATCCTTACGAATTCCAGCGCTTTTGACTGACGTCTCAATGTCAGGAACCCATGAGGGAAGATGTTTGGCTTCGTTCTGCTTTTGTCCAGCGAGCATCAAAATCGGCCATCCAAGTTCACATACTTGAATAAAGTAGGATGCAACGCCGATAGCAACTTCATCAAGCGACAGGCTATAGTCAGGGAGAACTCGAGCCCCCGACCAGTCGGATGGTATTCCCAACAGGGCAAAGACCTTATCACGAGGATCTTGACAAGCGCAATGGTTTGTTTCAATCATCAGTGAAAAAAGGTCGGACTTTGAACCCAAGGGCGTTTTCGCCCTCCTAACCGCCCATGCATCCAAAGGCAGTAAGTCGATGATCTTGGAGAAGGGCAATGAACTGGAGACTGCTCCGCAGAAAATCACAATGGATTTACTGAGCATAATCTCCTGCACCACCCACAGTCTTTTGAAGTATGGCCTCTGAAAGAGCTGAGAAATAGCGTCTTGACACATCTGGCACATGACACCTCCGTTTGAGTGACGACAGCCATTAGTTGACAGCGAGCGGGACATAGTCTCGAGAGCTGTATTGCTGGAGTTGCTGGCCAACCCCAAGTATACGAGGACTTCAGCGGCACTCGAGTAGATTTCGGGCATAAGAGCAACCTGAGAAGTCCGCTCCATCACATCAGTCTGATTGACGCACACTGCATCAATCCAAAGAGTGCGGTGCTTGAGCCTGTTGTGATGGAACCTAACGCTGCAGAGAGCATCTGCGCAATTTTGCGTGATTGGTACAGCGTCCCAGAATGGTCCAATATATACGGCTCTGCATTTCTTCGAGTTTCCTGAGGCGTCAGCCCAAGTGTAAGACAACGCCTCGTAGTGTGGAGGGTCCGAGCCTAGCTGGACGACTCCGAAGTTTCCCCGGAGGATGTCATCGCGTTCACCTGGAGCGATATCGAGGACCCGAATGCTTCGAGGAGGAAGAACTGGATGGCAACCGCGAGGTTTGGTTGACCGGGAGGCCTGGCGATAGCTACTTTCGTCGGCACTAATAAAAAGATCTTAGAACAGTCCTGTTGGGCTGATGTGAAGGCCCCAATTGCGAGTTATTTACCCTTTATCACAAGACAGGCCATCAGGATGAAAGTTTTCGATTCCAAGACCGTGGCCCCCCTGTCGCTCATCATCCTGGCTCCATATGACACCCGCCGGCCACGCCAAACGCCTACGTTGCCAACTTGCCCTTGTTGGAGGGCTAGGAGGGCGGAGGTCGTCGGGAAATTCGATATCATCGGTCGATGCTACGGCGTCACAGGTCTGGCAATAAGGAAGACCACCCACAATCCTGATAGAGGGCCTGGAGCACCTCGACTCATGCCACCTGAACATGTTCTTCCGGGCGTATCTCGAATGCGGTCGATGTCCGAACGCTATTTGAGGACAACGGAAAAAATATCAGAAAATGTGAATTTAGCAAAAAAAGGGTGAAAAGAAAGAAGGCCTAGAAAGATGTAGGTCTTGGATGCTGCAGGGTACATATATGCGGGCTTCCAAAGGTGCGTACGACGCCGGTGGCTTAGAAAAGCCACAGACTGTGTCTCACAAAGTTGCATGGAATTTCAAAGGGCGGTGACTATGTATGTACTCAGGAATAAGCAAGCGGCAGTGAGACTGCATTCTAGCCGTTAGGCTGCCTCTCCCTAACTCTTGAGGCTTGTATGCAAGGCAGGTCAGATGTCAGAACTTGATTCTATTTAAAGGAATGCCACTATACTTCTGAGCAAATTTGCTTAGGCGATAAACGGCATCTCAATACCCCTCAGTCTCTTGGTCTCGGCAGCAACATCCGTGTCCAACACAGCCACACTCAACTCGGGAAGAGTGAAGTTGAAGGCACCATCCTCGTTGGCGGTCAAGACCAAAGTCTGGGTATCGACAATGTTCACGCCAGTGTGAGGGTCGTTGTAAGCGAACGGGTCCCCGCTGGGGTTGGTCAACAGAGTCAGAGAAGCCTTGGTGCCAGCCTCAACACCCTCAAACTTGACGGTGACGGGCACATCCTCACTATTGGTAGTGTTGTAGGCAGCGCCCTTCCAGATGAAGTTACCCTTCGCCTCGTTCTTGCCAGCGACGTAGTACACGGGGCCAAAGTCGGCAGAAGCCTCGAGGGTGTGCGAGAGAGGGTGGCCGGCGAACATCTCCCAGACGTACCAGCTGGTGGAGCGGGTCGTCAGCTTGGGGTCGGCCGCGAACTGGACGATGGTGACGGCCCACTGCCAGCGGTTCATGTTGCGGAGAACGGGGGCGTAGAAGGTTCCCGGAACGCGGTCGGCGTTGCGCTCGTAGCCGATGAGAGAGACGGCCTCGCCGACGGTGCCAATCCACCAGGGGAAGGGCATCAGGTCGCCGTCCCAGCCGGTGCCGCCGTTGGGATGGGTGGCGGCGACTTCACCGACGATGTGGCCAATGTCGTTGTCGAAGCGGTCGAACTCCTCGACAAGGGCATCAGGGGTGCGGTAGGGGTGGTAGTCACCGATGCCAGGGGCGGGAATATCGAAGCCATCGCCGTCGGTAGTGGCGCCGGAGGAGATCACAGTAATGTCGGGGTACTTGGCCTTGATGGCCTCCATGAACATGGGGAAGCGGTACTCCTTGTACGAGGTCCAACCACCGGGGTAGCCAGCGAGCCAGTCCTCGTTGCCGATCTCGACCATCTGCAGGTCGAACGGCTCGGGGTGTCCGAGCTCAGCGCGCTTGGCTCCCCAGGTAGAGTCAACGGGCCCGCGGATGAACTCGATCTGGTTGAGGGCATCGTCAATGAAGGGCTGGAGATCCTCCTTGGGAGTAACATCGCCGTTGAGAGCAAGGCCGGCCCAAACGCCGATGACAACAGTCAGACCCATGTCCTCAGCCCACTCGAGGTACTCCATGAGACCCAGGCCGTGAGTCTGCTGGTAGTTCCAGACACCTTGGAAACCAGGACGGTCCTTGAGAGGGCCAAGAGTGTCCTTCCAGTCCCAGTAGGTCTTGTTGTCAATACCCTCGAGCATGTTTCCGCCAGGGAAGCGGAGCAGACTGGGGTGGAGCTCAGCAAGAGACTCAGCAATGTCAACGCGAAGGCCGTTCTTGCGGTCCTTGTACGTGGGGGGGAACAAGCTGATCAGGTTGAAGTCCAGCGAGCCGTCGGCAGCGCCCGCGGGGTCAAAGGTGATGGCGAAGGTGTTGTTGCTATTGGGAGCATCCTTGCTGGGGGTGAGCTCGACAGCATGCTCAACCCATTCCTCGGCCGTGGATTTGGACTCGATCTCGACAGAGCCGAAGACGTCGTCGTTGAGGGCCGACTTGAGAGAGGCGGTGAAGACACCATCGTAGGCACCCTTCACCCAGAAGGAGCCGGTATACTTCTGTTGTCTGACGTCCATGCCCCAGTAGCCATCGTTCTCGAGACCGATCGAGCCGGAGCCGTTGCCGCCGGCGACGTTGACGGAGACGGGGAGAGCGGCGGAGAGGGGCTCGCTCAAGTTCTTCAGGGTGAGGACAGCGCCGTTGATAGAATGCCAACCGTCCAGGGAGACAGGGAATCTATCGCTGTACTGGAAAGCGCGGTTGCGGACCAACTCGGCGTAGATACCGCCATCGCCTGAGTTATTGATATCCTAGGAAATACTCAGTAAGCTACGTGTATGAGTGAGGTAGCAGGAAACAGGGTACAAACCTCGTGAAGGAATCCATACTGGTGACCACTAGTAGCGTTGCCGCCGGTGGCCTTGACGGTGATGTCGACAGCAGCAGCCGAAACGGCGTAGGTAGCGGCCAGAATGGCCGACTTCAGCGACACCATTTTGCTTCCCGATTGCTTGCGATTGAGGGTGCAATGACGCGAAGGTGTCAAACCAGGCCCAAGGCGATTTTCCGCTGTCAGGGACAGGCGATGGTTTTATACCAGCGTCGACCACGGTGACCAACAATGAGCTCATCCCCCGCTCGAATCAACCGGCCTCACAATGAATACCCGTTGAACTGTCACATTGAATGCGACCTGCAGACCCAAGCATCTGGGGCCGAGAGACGCGAGGGCGCTCATTTCGCGAGCATGTCGGCTCACTTGGAAGATGTTCACCCCGCATCTCTCTGACCCATGTCACTCTCCGCAACTGTTTGTCAGCCCAGACGGGAGAAACAATATCGTGAGCGTCGCATGTCGGTGGCTTCAGTCCCGAGATGGAGAGCTCAAGGAAAGCTTGGCATTGCGGAGTGCGCGGTCGGCTCGGTTGACCTTTCGCGTGCTCACGAACAAGCAGCAGGGGTCCGGCCGGTAGAGACGTCGGGATTGGATGGAGGAAAAGCTCACACAGAGAAATACTGTTACATCGGCCGGGCGAAGTGGTGATGTCGAAGCTCGGTCGCGTCAACAAAGGCGGACTTTTGGTCCCAATTTCTTCCTGTCAATGTGGGGAAAGCTGGAGAAACCAGGAACAGCTCAGATGAGGAGACGGAAAATGAGGGGAAGTTGGAGAAACCAAGGGAGCATCCGGGTTTGAAGCCGGGATATCCCCCGGATCCACTGCGTCACTACCGGATTCCGAGGGGCGGATAGAGAGCTCTCATTCGAGCGCATCGAGGAAGAATATCGGGTCATCTTCAGTTTGCCGCCAAAGACCCGTGGGGACTCTGCCCATGTGCGCATCCAACCTTACCTGTTCCTTGCGTTGAATAGAACAGCACGGCAGGCATCGCGGCTGGCTGATGGCTCATTCTGCTCGCTCTCGACATCACGACCCATGTATCAACCCCGCAGCGGATGAATAGCGTTGAAATCGGGTTGGGCCGCTTCGATTTGATCAGCGATAGAGCTCTTGGCCAGCCACATGCCGAACGGTCTGCGCCGCGAGAAGTTCGCGTTGATGCAAGGGCCAGTGGATTGAATGTTGCTCGCTGAAGCTTGGCTTCTGACATCATTGGATGTCGTATAGCAGGCTCTTTGTCACAGGCCCGCTTCTAAATGGACCTGCATGCAATTTGATGTGTCGTCGCAAGTCCTTTTAGTCACGTTTCTCGGGTCGTGCCGGAACAAATGGCACCTTTATGAGTTGGGGGAAGAAAGTCGAATAATGTAGGAAATCGTTATTTCTATTCTGGTATCATCAATATTGCTCTCTTCCTGGCCGTCTAGGTATACAGCGAAATCTTGTTGATTCATCTGCTCAACTGCTGCCGATAGACGTTCAACTCAATGACCGACCACACCCGCGCAATCTTGCCTTCATGCAACTGGTATATGATGTTCTCATGAAACTTGACCGAATTCCCATTGGGCTTCGCTCCTCCCCATTCACGGACTGGGGTCCCAGTGAACTCCAGCCGTGCCGCGATCTGCTGCGTCTCCTTATCGACGAGTAACTCCTCGATATGAAAGTGCAGGTTTTGAATAGCGTCCTGGCTATCGCTGATGAGTGGAATGTACTCAGTAATTGTCAGCCTACGGCTGTTATGTTCCAGCTCAGGGTGACAAAAGCGTTCAAAGTCACGCTCCATCGTCTTCTCGTTGATGCTGGTGATGTAAGCCTTGTACAGCTCTTTCAAATCGAGTTCATCGTGTCTAGAAGAGAGGTCTCCGATAATTGTTGGGGCTCTAGGGACTGCAGAATGTTGTGACTCGAAGCCGGCTTCGCCTCGAAGAGATTGCCATCTTGCCAAACGATTGTCGACGAACCATGCGAAGATTATCTCTTGAAACTCGGGCGCGGAATCGGGTGAGTCGGCACAGTTGATATAGCGCGCAGCAACAGCGTTGCTGCTAGTGTCGACAATGATCGTGTCTAGCTTTCTGTGCAATTTCATGCCTGGCGAGAGGGAATCACTCTCGCAGGCGAAGAATACCGTCGCAGACATGGACTGGCCATTGTAGTCGATAATGGGCTGGACTTTTTGTTCAACTTCATCCCAGTCTTGCTCATCCAGGTGCTGAATGAGCGAGCGGAAGACCGACAGCAAACGTTGAAGTCATGGTGAGCGCGGGGTATGAAAGACAGTGCGGGGCAAGCCGGGTGCAACAACCACCGAGGATAAATCTTGTGCCTCTGGTATAATCGAAGAAAAGCTTATGGTAACTTCTCAGGATGTTTGTGAGATCTTCGCAGACGCTGGGCCAGTCTATACCAATTTCTAGAACATCCCCAGGTAGCATCAGATGACTAAACTTCCTGAGCACCGGGCGGGACATCGGGCGGGGCGCTTCGGTCCCGGTGGGCGGGGAAATGGCCGAGCTATCGTCAATTGGGATGCGGATCATTCTATCGCGGCAGAAATCCTTCAGAAGACTGCGATGGGCCGCTGTAAAAAATGCAGTTAATGATGGGCGCGACTACCTGAATATTACTTGGACCATAGCTCACGACGTTCTTAAAAACCACCAATTCATGGCCAACCTTTGGTGCAGCCCACGTTGGTTAATACCTCTGCTTCTGAGATCGAATGTTGACGGCGAGCTGGGCTTCTTCATGTTTCTACTTACAGGTGCCTATCATAGGTAAGTAGTGATTATCGTCATATCTCTGTCTACTAGAGCGCAAGATCTTCGGCCCGGGGTATCGAGTCTTACCAAACGCCACATGGGTATTCCACCGCCTAAGACAATGTACCATGGGAGGGTCCCTCGATTCGCGATATCATCTGATATCTGAGATGTCCTCATCCTGCCGTCTCTGATCGGATCTCCCAGGAAGGTTCGTGGTAGTCCGAGAAAGAAGTCCAGAGTGCCTGGTCATAAAATGTTGGATATCCCACATTGTTCATCATCGGAAACCTAGCTCAGGTAATTGGAATTCCACTGGCCGGAGATCGTCAACCCATCCTAGACATTCGCTGCGATCTCGAACTCTGATTTTCCACACCGATTTCTAGAGCGACATCACATTTATCAATTCAGCCAGATAGAATACTGTTTCACACAAGTAGAAAACATTCAGCATTAGAGGTAGAATCGATTCATTGTACCAACCCAGCCGCCCCCGTCCACTAACAAGGGTTGTCATCTATGGCGAACCAGTACGCCCCCCCTCCATACTAAACTCCAAATAGGCTTTCCGAATATCCGAATCAAGTAGTAGAAAGTAGACAATAGAAAGTATAAAAAATAGTAATGCTTATTGCTTCAAAGTAGAAATCCCTCCCACTCCCTCACCCCATCACCAGCCCTCAACTCTCAAGGATCCCGCTCCCGGCTTCCCGGCACGACTCGGTTGTCCGACCCCCCACAAGGCCAGGCTCTCGAGAGCCCGACACTTTGGTTTGGGTTCAGTACCTCTCCCGCCTTTTTCTGAAGCATTCGCGAGTGTTTCACCGTTGAAACGGCAGGTCTCTGATGCAACGCTGTTATTTTTTCAAGATCGCTATTTTCCAAACCAAATCTCCATTGCTCAGGAAATCTATAGGCTCAACAACGCAACCGTGAGTGTCGCAATGAGAAGTGCTAGTCTCAGCCCAGAGACAGAAACACCATCCGTAGAAGCCGCGCTCATTGGCATGCCGGTGTTGTTGCGGCTCTGCTTGAAGAACGGATCCAGCATCGTGGTCTTGTTGACGGGGTAGATACTGTTGGCGACGCAGAACTGTGTGGGGTTGTTCCATGTTGCGTCAACGGCGCGCTTCCATGCCACCACGGGTTGGGTGAGCATCTCCTTGGTGTAGAAGATGCGGCAGTTGGCCGGCTCCCACAGGAACTGCAGGGGTGTCTTGGCATCTGACATGGAGAAGGCGTTCTTGCCGTTGACAGCGCCGGCAGACTTGGGGGTGGTGGCACGCTTGATGGCGTAGCCCTTAGCCAATTCTCCGACGTCGCTGTTCATGACCTCTTCCTTCTTATCCTTGGGGGCGAGAGCGAGAATTGCCTTCGCATCGGAGGTGAGGTCGTTGAAGGAGAAGACCTGGGCACCCTCGACACCGGCGATGGACTGCATGATGCCTGACAGAGGACGGCCTCCGATGACAGTGGTCTTGATACCCATTTGAAGGATCATCAAGTAGGAGAAGATGGTGCAGGTTGAGCCGCAGGTTCCATCAGTGAACAGGAGGACGTTCTCGGGAGCAAAGACGCGAGGGGGCGGGTTAACTTTATTACCGACACCAGTCAGGTTGAATGACGGGTCAGTCTGGTTGAGCGGGGCCTCTTGGTAGGCGGTGAAGGTGTCGCCATTCAGGGAGACGGGAGCCAGGATCTGGTCAACCGTCGTGAAAGCCTGCTCATCAGGAGTGAAGACCTGGCCGGGCAGCAGATTGGTAATGACAGCACTGCTGGCGAGGGCCTCAAGGGCACCCTTCTCCTCAGGACTGCTTGGCGTGAAGTTGGCAGGGATGGCGTTTGCCAGACGAGACATCATGTTCATGCTGTCTGAGAGGCGCAAGTTGTTGGCTTGGAAGCGGTCAACCTCCGGGAACAGCTGTGATGGGATGTTAGTAAGATTCACGCTTCTGAGGAGTCTTCGTACGAACCTGGGCGAACAGCTCAAAGCCAGCGACAACGAAACCACCGCCGTTGGCAGCGACGTCAACGACGAGCCTCTTCTTTCCGGCCTTCTTGCTCTCGGCGAGGAACTTGGCGACGGTGTCTTGGAAGTTTGTGAGGTACTCAGTGGCATCGATCGCATCGGGGGGCGCGAAGGATGTTACAGAGAGCACAGCCACGTCTTCATAGCCAGTACCATTAAGGAAGTAGCCAGAGGTGGTGTTGGCACCGCTGTCACGTACAACGGGGTACGGGTAGCCTTCAATGGTCGGCCTAGGCGGAGGTGGCGGCGAACTGGTCTTGGGTGCATCGGGCTTGGTTCCGTTGGCGGGTGTCTTGTTGGCATCCGGGTTGCAAAACTTGTTGTAAAAGTCCTCGCCGTTGTTCACACCGGTGAAGTTGGCTCCAGCACGGATGAGGGCGAAACTGTCCTCGGACTTCTCCTCGCCGTTGTCGTAGGTGATGGTCACCTTTGGGCCCTGGAATGCAAGAGATGCAGCGATGAGAGGAACCGCTTCCTTGAAGGCGTAGGACTTGAAGTTTGCGTTCCACTGAGAGTCAGGGTCCTGGTAACCGCTGAACTTCAGGTTCAGGTCCTCGAGCAAAGTCGCAGCATCGCGGCCGTTGATCCTAATGATGGCGGGAGCTGAGGAGTTGTTGTCGAGTTGTCCTACGAGGATTAGCAGCTGTAAAACGCCGCCTCAGCCGCCTGATGCCAACTTACCCATGTGATATAGTTTTGGCACCTCAACACCATCTCTAGACACTGAAACAATGTCGCTGGCAAGCGTGTTACGGAAGCTGAAGCCCTTGAAAATGTCGCCGCGGAAAGCGAAGTGACCGTCGTGGGCAGAGGCGAAAAGCTGGAAAATCTCAAGCTGGAAATCGTACTCGCTCTTGTAGCCTCCAGCAGCCGCCTTCTCGCCAATCTTTGAAAGACCGCCCTCGATATCGGTAGGCGGCAGCATGTATGACGCGGGGGGGTTCTTGAGCCAGGATAGCGTGCTCTGCCATTGGACGTACGCCTTTAAGCTCTTGATGAGATCCTTGGCCGGTCCAGGCTTGTTCGGGACAGACTGAAGGCAGTCAAAAGCGGTTTGCGCATTAACTTTCGGAGTAGCTGTTGAAATTGTCGGTTAGCTTTCTATTGAAAGAAAAGTCGAATAGCTCAAAGTCTCTTCCTCGCCCACACCTAATCCTTCCTCAAGATCATGACGACACCAAAACCCAACAGAAGACGAGATCACGTACCCTTAGGACTGGCCTGGAGAAATTGTTGAATCTGGGGCTGAATCTGTCCACAGGCACCGCTGCCATTTCCAGCACCGCCGGTAGGGGGCTGTGTCTGCGTTGGCGTCGTGCTCGTCGGGGTCGAGTTCGTCGGAGTCCCAGGCGGGGCTTGTGGGCGCGCCATCGCCGCAGCGGCGTACGCCACCGTCCACCAGATGAATCTCATGTTGTCGGCGACCGGTCTCTATGTTCGTATGCGTATGTACGTTGTGAATCTTTCCTCCCGTCTAAAATGACGAATGTGATGTCTCCGCTTCTTTGTTCTTGTTGGAAATCGAAAAACTTCGAGAAAAGAGGGAGAGTAAAGGAAAGAATAGCACAGCTATCCGCGAGGCCAGCTCAAGAAGTCTCGAGAACGAGACAAATCAACGAGGAAAGGAAAGTATATGGGGCCTTTGACGGACAGTTCGCCGGAAGCCTAGGAAGGGGAAAGACTTCTAAAAGAGCGCTCTGTCATGTGCCCTGACAGCAGTAGATGGGGTTTTAATGACCTGCATTGTCCCTCCCTCATACTTTCCCGTCTGGTTCGAAGCCGACACGGAAGTGTCCAAACTCCAGCCAAAAAACACCATGTCGGACCCGCTCGCTCTCGTTCTTCTTGGCGGCTGTATGGTGTGCTTGCTACGGCCAAGGGGGGGCGTGGTCGTCTGTCGGGCAGCCGATAACCTCAGCTACGGCCAGAGTTGCTTGCTCCCAAATCATGAAGCCATCATGAAACACGACAACCCTCACATCTTCAGATAAGCATCCGCGCATCCTTGGGCGGCGCCGGCTGCAGATTTAAACTCGGACGCTCAGCCGGGAAGACCCCTGTCGCATAAAAAGGCCGCCCTGTCCCCTAGCGTCTTATCCTCCCTCGACTAAACTACCGGCGGGACAGTTTAGGGTGCAGAGACTCATGGCTTGCATTGAGTGCTAGGTAATCGAGGCTGGATGACCCTACACACGGCACTGTCAATAACCTAGCCTCCGCCCCTAGTGCACACTCTGTACAGTGGACTCTGCCCTCTTGGTCTCTTGATCTGGGGACCGAGAGACCCGTCGAAATGGCCTTGGCGGGTGATTGGGTTGATGTTTCGGTGCAATCGGGGGATTGTGTCTGAAGAATGTGATTCTGAAGAGGGCTCATCCCACAACATGTCCCAGACACGATTTATCCCATTGTGATACTTCCGCCGGCTATCTACCGGCTGGGCGAGAGGCCCCAGAGTTAGAGAGTCAGAGTCACCGTACCGTAGCATCCTCTCCGTGTCGAGTCGCCCATTTGTCCCCGCACTCTGGCCCCAAGCCATCACCTCATGAACAATTTCGTCCCACTCTCCAGTCATGTTTCTCCTCTGGTCTGTTCTCTCTTGTCACTCTCTCTCCGCAGTCTATCGGATCACACAGCCAGCAGACGGCCGGTGAAGCTTTCTCGCTGCCTCCCCCTTGGCTCTACCTTGGCAGCCTTTCCCTGCTGTAGCAGATCTGCCGGAGGAAACGCATTCCGCACCAGTAACACAAAGACTGACTCTGGGCTGCTAGATCTTGTGTAGCATGCTACAAGGAACGACTCGCGTGTCTCTGGCTTCTAGCCCCCTGTGTCGGACTCTCCCGGCGCTAGAGCTGGCTCTGTCTTAGGTCCCCGTTTGACTTGGCCCAGCATCGCCTGACTCCATTTCACAGCCCTATCGCTCGCTGATCAACAGTGATGAGCAGCGAGCAGAAGATCATTTTGAGCTTGACGAGAGGCCCCCGATACTCTCGCGACCGTGGGTGCACGGATGAAGGTGTCAAATTTCACTCGAGTCTCATGAAGCGCAGCCCAGGCCAGTAAAACACCAAGACCCGTAAACAAACTCCGCGGCAGCTGTCCGTTTCCGCGCGCCCTCTGGACACTCTGCGCGCGCTGCTCCCTCACCTCCAACCCTTTTCCCCGCCCCGGCGGGAGACGCCTTACTTTGCATCTGCGTGAATCTCCCTCACCAAGCCGCCAGAGTTCGAAGAAGGGGGTTATTGGTGCGAAACTCTAGTCGCGTCGTACGATAAGGCACAGAATTCGATTGGCGATGCCAAGTAGGATGTTTGCTGATCGTTCGTCACTTTTTAAGTCTATCTTCCCACAGAATGAGGCAGAGAAGCAGAAGCCGAACCACCCCCAACATCAGCAAACGCACAAGCGAACACGAAAGAGGGCTGCAGATCATGGAGATCAAATGGGGAAAGACACCAACAGTCGACAAAACTAAACAAGGCTACCATCGAAGCCAGCTCTCAAATCATGCACGGGTATCTCAGCTTCCGTCCGCTCTCGGTCCCTTTCCGCGGCACAGCGGCACACGCACAACGCAGAAACACAGTCCGCCCTCCCCCTCATTTTTGCATCTGCCAGCAGCAGCACCACCAACAATCGATCAGCCATGTGAGCAGCATAGTCGACTTGAGCCTCTCGCCCGAACTATCCCATGAACCATCTCGACATTACATCTTTCTTCCCTGCCCCCGATGCTACCCCGTCCGCCTCAGACGACGACACCCATGGCCTCCATCCCCAACACACCCACAGCCAACCCCAACCCCACGCCTGCAGCGGCAAGACCACCAGTGCATCGCGCCGCGGCCACACCTCCGGTGCTCGAGCTGGGACTGACTCCTCCAGTCGCCGTCCCTCCGGCCCCACCCCTGGCGCTGCCCGTGACGGGACAGTCCGTGGTGCACGGGAGGGCGGAGACGAATGGAGTCGGTGCCGCGGTGCCTGTTTCCGCGCTGCCTGTGACGGTGAAGACGGGCGCTTGTGTTACTGCGGTCACGTTGGGCGTCGTGCTGTTCGAGTTGACGTTGAGCACCGCGTCGAGAATCTGGATGACGCCGTTGGCGATGAGGATGTCTGTCTGAATGACGCGCGCCGAGTCGACGAAGATGTCGTTGTTGTACAGCGTCACGCTGAGGTTCCTCCCATTGACCCCCGTCTGAAGTTTCGCTCCACTCATCAGGGCTGATTTGCCGTACACTGTCGAAGGCACAATGTGATATTGCAGCACCCGGCGGAGGTCCTCCTTGCTCATCGCGGACACGGTGCCCGCAATCTGCTGAAAGGCGGCATTCCGCGGCGCAAAGATGGTGACATTCTGCGTCTCGGCGAACTCAGTCACCAGGTCGGTCGCGTACAGCGCCCCCAGGAACGACGTCAGATCAGTATACGCATCGCGCGCAGTCTTTTCAATGCGAGCCGGCGGGACCATCAAGCTGTCGATAATCTGAACATATCCGCCATCAAATTCGATGTCCGTCTCGACGGCCGTCGTGCGCTGGGCCACGCCCGACGTCACGACCACATCGCCATTGGGCCCTTTGGTCACCAGCACACTCTGCCCGCCCGTGACATTGGAGTATCGCGCGTCCGTGAGCAGGGTGGATTCGATGGACGAGTTGCCCGGGAACAAGGCGTCGAATGCGATTTTGGCGTTGATGATGCCGTACTGGAGCGCGACGGGGATGCCGTCCTTGTCGGAGTCCCAGCCCTGGCCCTTGGTGTAGGCCTGGTCGCTCGGCGCGAGGATCTGGCGTTCGTCAGAAGATGTGTCCCGAGGAAAAATAGGGATGTTTTGTTCGCGCTGCATGAAGGTCTTGCACGATGAGGCCCCATCGGTTCGTCTAAGCGTGACAGGGCGAAGGGAGAGAGGGTAATGCCGCTGTCGCTAGGTGCATCGCCAAAGCTCTTCGTGCAGGTTTGACAGCTGAAGGGGTCTGATTGGGATGCAAAATAACGTACCGTGACGCCGGATTTGGGCAGCTTCGAGAAGATTTCGCTGTTTCCCTGTTGCCTCGAGTCAGTCAACCAGCTGTTTCTGGTCCTTCTCGAGGCTTGAGACATCGTGGGGGAGTGGATTCGGGGATCTGAGTGTCGCCTGCGCATGCGCATTATGCGACCCTCAAGCCTCTGTATATATCAAAGAGCGCTCTCGCACTGGCTAGTGATGATGCAGCAGGCTCTGAGAGCCCGCTGGCTGTGCTTTCTTGCTTTCTTCTCACCTTGACAAGATCGCGAAAAGTTGTGAGATTGGCCTGCTTCGCGAGGACGTCCTCCAATTTTTGGCCCGCGACGGCGGACGCGCCAAGCATGACTGACAGCGTCGTAGCCCACAGGGCCCAAGATGACGGCCTGATCATCATCGTCGTCCTTTTTGCTCCTTCGTCCCAGCGGTTGAATGATTAGAGTTGGGTTCTCGAACGCAGAAACGCACAATGTTGCGCAGAATTGGCAGATGCAGCCCACTTCAACGGGGGCGAGCGAGCGGGTTTTGACGGTCACAACGTCCGTCAATGATGCTATTCCGTACAACGTGAAGCGAACACGGTCCAAATGGAGACTCGACCGTCAGCCGTTGGAAGGCCCGATCAAGAGGCAAGGGGGGCAAAACAACCCGAACAGGAAGAAAAGAGAGAGGACTTTTGTCAAAACGGCGAGGCCATGGGCGCGTGAGGCAGGGCAGGCCGCCATTATGAAGCTGCGCGATTGTTCTTTCACCCTTCCATTCCATTCCCGTCTGACGGCGATTTCGGGCCTGGAACTCGGACGCGGTGGTGTGTGGGCACCTAGCACCGTGGCGTCCTAAGAGAGGCCCTGCAGGCGTGGGTTGCATTGGGATCGCGGACAGTTCAGCCCGCCGTTCTTGATGAGCGGGCAGCTTCGTGGCGTTTAGTGGTTGCAACCCCCCATGCTGTTTTTGGGAGAGGAAATTGCAGTCAGGGGGCGTTCATGAAAGGCTTTGACCTCGTGCGCCGACGATTAGAAGTGGTGGCGTTGAGGAGTTCGCAGAATCAACCAATCTGGATCGTTTCACACGTGCGCGCGATCTTTTTGGTCTTCAGCTTTAAAGGGAGCCATGGGGACACTTGGAACATCGCGAGCAGCTCCATCGCAAGACATCGCCGACGAACAATGTAAACGCGACGGATCAGAGATTCCAACGTTGGGGGGGTTGGCGTGTGTTGGTCATCTTTTAGCACCATCTTCTGTGCCTGGCGCTAGAACGAACATGGCACCTCGTTTTGTCCTGCATGCGCCGAGACGAGCCAGGGTCCAGCAGACGGTTTGTCCATTTGGTCCTTTTTAGCCGACTGCGATGCAAAGGTGCCTGGATGATTTTCCGTCGGCCTGCGGGAGATCATCTGGGGTCCGGAGTCAGCGCCTGGAGCCTTTGCTCTGCAGCAATGGGTGGTACGGCGACTTAATTGCGTCTTAGGAGTTCCAGAATCGCCGAAGAATAAAGTCTCGATCCCCATCCCCCAGCCGTTCGACCTGTCAACCGGGATGTCCTGAGTAAGCCCCAGGCGGATTTCCCATGTGCAGGGCCATTCCCCCACTGCAGCAAGCCCTGGCTGTTCGAGGTATTTTCGGGCTTCGAAACTGGCGACGGCAGGGGCGCATCCCTTTGACCCCGAGAAAGCCACTTTTAGCGTGCTTTTACCGGCGAGTGGAGCAGGTTTCCTGGTTAAGTAAGTAGATCAGCTTTATAGAAGACCTGTCTGGCTGAGATACCAGCTGCTAGCTCAACCTCATAGGCCGTTGCCAGCTGCAGCCAAGTCGCGCTAAAAGTGGCTTTCTCGGGGTCAAAGGGATGTCAGTGGCACCGGTAAGCTGCCAAGCCAATATCCCCTGCAGGCTGTCGATGATTCCATTCCAGGCATCAGCGATGCGACCCAACGGCGAAGAGTCTTGGAGAAGGCTTTTCCAGCGTCGGCACTCAATGTCTCGGCCGGCATTCCGGTCTAGGTGGGGCGCCGTTGACGGCCCACCTCTCCGTAAGCCCCGGATTGACCCACACTTCGGCCCGGCATTGCAAGCGGTGACCGGCAAATGATCCTTCCACCGTTCTCAAGCCGTGTAAACGAATAACATTGCTCCAAAGCAGCACCGACCGTTAGATGCATGAATAATTCGGTCAGCTTACCGTCCGAGCGACTGTTAAAGATAGCAAAATTCTATGCAGCCTACACGAGGACTAGAGTATGCAGGATTAGGTTTCCGAAAAGAATAAAGGCTGGATTGCAAGCCACACTCAGAAATCCTCCATACGAGGAAAATGTCCAATGATAACGCGAGTCGCGGTGTTTCCGCATTATGAGGCTGCCAAAATGTCAAACGACGCTTGCCAGATCAATGCCGAGCCTTCCTTCACAGGAGCCGTCTGCCAGCGTGGCTAGTTGGGCTATATCTAGATGCGGTCTTCAGTCTTCGTGCGATCGTCTCCTGGAGTTGCAATGTCCGGTATACCTTTGATGTGTGCTGCCTGTCCGGCTGCCTGTCCGACTCCTGCGAAATTCGAGCCACCCGACGCCCTAGTTCCTGAACAGCATGTCGCCGAGGGATCCCGTTCTGGTCCCGAGGACCAACCCGGTCGAATGTGAGGTTATCCCGATCGCGTCCATGTCGAGTGGCGGTTCCTACGAGAGCCCTCCGTCCTATCGCTGGACAATGGGTCAGCCAACGGACAAGCTGCTTCCGTCATCACAGCCGCCCCGATACGCGCCCGACAACACTCGCTCCGAATCAGTCTCCGGCAGCTCGACATCCAACGGCGCGATTGCTGATTCCGACACGGTCAAAATGCCACCCGCACTGCGGACCTGGGGCCCGATCTCGCCATGGCCCGAGTTCCGCATCTTTTCGCCCGACAAGAAACACAGCTATGCCGCCTACCGTGCTGGAACATTTAGTGGAAAGCGAGGGACAATCACGATACGCGATGGCGCCACCGACGGCCATGACACCTTGGTGACAGTCGGCAAATCGCCTGGAATGAGTTTCATGCGGTCCATTATCGTTACAGTCGAGGCTCGCCCGGAACTTCACCAAGAGCAGTTCACCACGACCATGAGCAGTGGCAGCATGTTCGTCAGCTCCCGTCAGCGGTGGATCTTTGAGATACCCATCGTGACCAATGGCGAGCTCACTCTCGAGCGATTCAGGTGGAACTTCACAGGCGGCAAGACGATCAAGGACACTGTGGGATGTACCTGGGGCTACCAGCTGGTATGGCTGCCCCGGCCGACGACGCTGCCTGGAATCCGGACTGGTGACGGGGCACCTCTCAAGCCTCAGGGGACGGGTCCTCAGAGGCCGGCGCAAGCCACCGGTAGAGGGGAAATCGTGGCTGTCATCTCCATGTGTCTTGCATGCTGCTCGGCGGAGCCTTACAGGTTCAAGTTCTTCGGGACGGGTCTTCGGGGAACTCTAGGTGAGAAGTTTGAAGTTGTAGCGATGGCGACGGGGTTCTGGCTTTGCACTCGTTAAGCAACTTCAGGTATGGACGTTATGCAGAACGCTGGCGCTGGAGCCGGCGCTCGTAACATAGGTGAATAATGTTTTATTTCATGTGATCGTCAGACCAGTTCCGAGCCAGCGACCTCGAAAGGCGGTGCCGAAATATGAGCATCGCTTCCTAACGGTGCAGCCAGGGACCGTGTGGTCCTCTTGCCTGATTCCGGAATTTGATCACCGCAAAGCCCGTCATATTTGCAAAAACAACAATAACATTATTCCAGTAACGATTCCCTCGTAGCTTCTTGAACAATTCCGTAGGTATCTCTCACCCTTAATAACTCATTGGTTACTTACAGAGGCCCTGAAGTGCTCCATGTATGGCTCAGGATCGATGGGGTCCTTACGACCATCAACATATAGTGGCTGCAGCTTTCTGACCCGATCAGTGAGAGACCCCACGGGGATTTCAATGATTCCAAGCAGCCTGCAAAGCAGTGAAGCCCGTTTTGAATACCAGACTTCCCTTTTGTTTGTCTTCAGCTGGGATGTTTGTCCATGGTGATACTCGTGCTCCATCCACAACACGTACATGCAAATAGAATTCTGAACGCCTGGTACTGGATTTCGGTACTGATCCATATCTACACTTGTATTGTACACGAAGCAATCGTTTTTGTAGTCAATTTCGGGGCCTTGCTATAATATCAATCAGCCTTGATGTTGCTAATCCTAAATATGCGCATTACGCTTACCATTCGCGGAGGCTTTTGCCTCTTGGTTTCTGCAGCCTTCCAAGTGGCTTTTCGAATTAAGTTTCGAATCAGTGCGAACCAACAGTCAAGAAGAACCTCGTATTCTTCCTCATTTCTCTGCTTCATGTCACTGTTCAGAATGGCCGTGAATTCTTGTTCCTCGTCTAGGATTTCGTCGATGTCATCTGCGGATTTCTTCGACCCAAGAATGATTCCGATGGGGCATTCGTCGAGTTGGAACTCGCAACACACATGGGTCATATCCAGATCTTCATGTGTCGCCTCACGAATGAGCGACAAAGCAAACTCTCTTGCAGTTTCAACGCCTCGATGTTCATGGATCAGGTTGAGCCACTCCAATGACCATATTGGAAAGTGAAGCCCCCACCCAAAGCGGTCGCTACAGCCCTTGTGTGTTGTAGCAGTGAGGCACCCTGTCGGCGAGCACGGGCAACTGCAACGATCTCTCACAAGGACATTCGCATTAGCCCGAAGTAAGGTTCTCACAACTTCCATCGTTGAACAGATTCGACTGATGTCGCTAGTGCTCAAGCCCCTCAGCGCATGCCCGATTGCTGTACGGTTTTGATTGTCTTCGAGATTGACGTCTGCTCCGAGCTCTAAGAGTCTGGCAGTCATTGCGACGTCATGATGCTTTGCAGCGTTAATGAGAGCGTGCTGACCAAGGCTATTGACATGGTTGATCATTTTGAATCCATTATCAATCAAGGCTTCCAAGTAGGAGACGGTCTTTATGTCGTGGAGAAGGCAGTTGTTCCTTCGGTCTTCTCCATTATCGTAGGTGAAGTTAACGTCTTGGCACAGCGCCAGAAAGTGTCGAAGAGAGATTGGGCTGTCATAATCGAAGTTCGGAATAGCTAGCTGGGCGTCAATTATTGCTGCTCGCACCCAAGACTCTGCCACTTCTTCCTTGGCAGATTGTTTGATCAGCAAGAGAAGATTGTAAATCAGACACCAATTCCGCCTGGCAATGGCGTAGTCGAAGAAGGTGCGATGGTATCGACTGTCCGCTGCCTGCAGGTTCGCATGTGCCTTGATGAGAATGTAGAGAGCCTCCTCTTGGTCTGTGGCTGCTGCATACATCAGGGGCGTGATTCCATAGTTGTCGACAGCATTCACATCGTGACCTGACTCAAGTAGGGCCGTTAAGTGCTCAGCTTTGTAGACTGCGAGGTGAAGCGGAGTTTGGCCAAGAAAGTTCTTCTCGTCTTTTTTGGACCGCTCGATCCATGTCTTCAATGACTGTGGTGATCCAAACAAGACGGCCTCGTGAATAGGTGTCATACCGGCAAAACCTGATACTAGTTAGTTTCCTAGTTGGAAACGGGCGGATGGGGAATGTTTCTCGGCGAACCTTGGTTATCCTTGCAAAGGATGCTAATATACTCAACGAAAAAGGGATCAGGAGTGACACTCTCGGATCTCCAATTTGATGAGCAAGGCTCTGGCCATTCCTGAGCCTCTACTTCTCCAGCGTCGAAATCAAGATGCATTAGTGACTCAAGAAGATCAAGGTGGGGACCTTCCCCAATCCATTTCGCGCATCGCGTGAGGAATCTACAGAACGTTATGTCAGACTCAAACCCCTGACAGTCCATTTTGAGTGTCCCATCGCAAGCCGCTTCGCCATGTGCGAACTTCAACGTTTACTTACCGAGGATGCATGCTGCCTTTTATCATTCCCAAGTCACCCATGAGCAGCTGGAGCAGCCCGAACTGCTCCCGGGTAGCAAACCCTCCCCATGGACAACGCAAGAGCTCCTATGATAAGGTTCAGCAAAAGGTGGTTGCTCATCAAGGGCACAGGAAGTAATACCTCGACATAGGATCTCCCAGCAGGATTTACGTGGTACTGAAAGTTTGGATCACTGCGATGGAGGTGGATCAGACGATTCCGAGCATCTTCGTACTCGATCATTCCATTTTCGCATCTCCAAATGACCTCAAATCCTGGAGATGTGTACGGGACGGTGCATTCAGTCTGGAGACCGAATGAAGGTGAAAACGATCCCGATCCACTAAGAAAGTGGATTTTTATGAGAACGGATCGATAGATGCCAAGTTGCGTCAAAGCCAGTCGAAGATTCACGCCATACTTCGCTGCGTTACATTCTTCCACGTTGCATGTTTGGAATATTCCCATGAGGCTGTAGTCGAGTGCCCAGAAGCGCCCGGAGGCTCTCTCGGAGCGATGACATTGACAGCAACAAGATCTCGACAAGCAATCTTGGCGGTATTTCAATTTTTGGCGCTTGATTACTTGGTGCGTCTTCGCGACATCGATGGCCCGGGATTTCGCTGGCTCCGGACACAGCTCTGAAGACTCTTCAGTCGATCCGAGTCCGGCTGGCTGAGCGGAGCTTTCTGACGAGGGGCTTTCGAGGCATAGATGTCTGACTTGAACTGATTGAAGCAATCTGTCCCAGGTATCAGTCATCAGGCAGCTGAGGGCGTGGACAGACGGCTCCTACAAACTCAGATTTATCTTGGCTGAATCGATTTCCCTCTGGAGCGCTACAAGATCTTCCTTCAGATGACGAAAGATCCACAGTTTCGACACCGATGTTCCACCCATTTTGGGGCGTTCGATGATCCTTGTTATCAGCCTTTCAAGACTCTTGCGGACTCGGCTGCAGCTTCGCTGGCAATGAGTGAAAGCCTGGTCGTCACGATATGTGGCATCATCGACCGACTGCATGAGACAAACCATGAATTTCAGCTCACTTAAGAGAAAGTCCACCTCACTATGAGCTTCCTTTATGTTCTGGCGGATGTCGCGAAGCTTGTCGATCCCGCTGCTAATTTGTACCAGCAGAGGTGCGAGGCCCAAGACGATGCCGACGATTTCAGCCATATCGCCACATGGAGCTCGCAGAGAATCATGGAAACTGACCAGAGTCAAGTCCGCTGATGTTCAGAAGGATAAGCATCTTGCGACAAAAGGCAGACAAGAAGTCTCAGGCTTCGACAGGTTGCCTACGGATGAGCCTCTGGGCTATGCCTCATGCACATGCAGTGAGATTTGGCGCCCTGGCGGACCAGGCGCACTGCTACTCCGCCATACAGCATTGTCTGCAGTCAGAAAAACCTGAGTTTCATCGCCGGGAGCAAGCAGCTCGAAGGCGTACGGTTGGCACGAACACCCCCTGGAACTTCGAGCAGTACCATTTCATTTGTCGTGTTTTGGAGGGCTGCGCCGGTACGTTAGCCGAATATTTTCTCAAGATTGCATGTCTCTCCAGCGACGTGAATGGTGAGGATCTTTGTAGGAAGAATCGCGAGCAGACCGGCATCCAGATGACTTCCTTGGGCACCGTAGATCCAGTGAGTGCCCATCTACAGGCCATCAACCCCACTCGATTAGCGGTCTTGCTTCTAGCGTCCTTGAAGCGTCAAAAGTTCAAGCGATTGGGACCAGGTGCACATCATGGGGTCATTCAACGCTGTATTCGTACCACAGAAGGGACCTGAGGCTGACGGTGTCGGTCAATATGGGTGCAAAATCGCCAGAGCCCACCCACCCTTTGATAGCATCCACACCCTCCTTCCTGCAAGCTACGAAAAGTGAGGCGTATTCCACGAGAAGGCCACCAATGGGGATGTGGACCAGATCGCAACCACTGCGGCGAAACTGCCTTGCAACATGCACCCAACCCTGTTCAGCCTGCCGTACTTTCCCGTCCACTGCGAACAGGGAGGGATACCTGACAAATGTCTCCCGGCCTTCTGAATAAATCTGCCACGAACCGCCACGCGCAACCCATCAGGTTCCAGGGGATATAACGGTCGTCCGATACCTCGCGGCGTTGCGCGTGAAGTACAGAACCCCCGACAATGCCAGCGTAATGCTTGCGCTTCGAGACATCAATCATCGTAGAAGTGAGTCCAGCTTACCCTCTACGCCATTCAATTTTCGCTAAACAACTGTAGAAACTTAGCTCATCATTCTCTGTAGCGCTGCAATGCGCCAGGCTGTGCCATCATGGCCGACCCGCTGAGCATCTCGGCTAGCATCGCCGGTCTGGTCACTCTCGCGGATGTAGTTTTTCTACGCTTGACAAAGTATATCAAATCAGTCAAGAATGCAGAGAAGGAGGTCGCCGACCTTCGCAAAGAGGTCAATCTGCTAGGAGGCGCCGTGAACATGCTATCGAGGTTAGCGAGTGGCCACGAGATGGAAGATGAGCCATTCAACAAGGACTTCCGAATGCACCACATCGAAGGATGCGCTTCCATCCTCAACGAAATTTCCCAGAGGACAAGAAAGTACGACACCAACCCAAAAGGCAAGCTCCAGAGGCTTATGTGGCCATACACGTCCTCGAAAACCAAAGAATTGCTTGCCGACCTCTCCCGACACAAAGAAAACATCAACCTAGCCTTGACGGCCAATTCCATGGACGCCCTCTTACGTTGCTTGGCAAACGAAGAGGATAGGGCAAGAACGACTGCTGATATTCAAGCCGATGTAAAAAAGACCCGAGAGATCGTGGTACGGATTCAAGAGGATTCTCACCGGAAAAGTGTCCTCCAGTTCTTTCTACCTTACAACCCGCAGCCTAACTACGACATGAGTGTCAAGCTGCGACATCCGAGAACTGGCATGTGGCTTGAGCGTCTACCAATCTTCCAGACATGGCTTATGAGTCCTGGGTCACGACTGTGGCTGAGTGGTATTCCAGGTGCAGGCAAAACGGTTCTCGCGGGGTCTATCATTGGACACGCTCTGGGACGAAGCTCCAATACGGTAGCAACCGGTTTCTTCTTCTGTGATTACAAGAATGAAACAACACAGAGGCTGGCCAGCACAGCGCTACTACCCGATCAAACAAATCGAGGGCATTCTTGATATTTGATAGATTTGATTAGGATTTATAAGAGAAATATTTATATTATTTTAATAATTATTAAATATTTAGAGAGCTTTAAGCTCTTAGAATCTAAATATAATATAATTTACTCTAAAGGTTATATATTATAGGTGTTATACTACTTAGAACCTTTTAAGTAGAATATTTGAATTTAATTGATTTGATCGGTTAGTAGCGCTGGGCCAGCATTTTAGGGGCTTTAGCCCATCAGCTTGCGAAGCAGAACGAACAAGCCTACGTGATGCTGGAAGAATATTACTGCGAGCTTCATCCCGAGAAAGGCTTATCAGGCTCCCCTGACCCAGATGACCTAATCAAAGTCATCCTAACGATGGCCCAAGTCTTCGACCAGGTATATTTGATAATCGATGGTCTGGATGAATGCCAAGATACCACAGGAGAGGTTGTCCGGGCTTTATGCGCGATTGCCGAAAGCTCCGATGAGATCTCAATGGCAGTCTTGAGTCGCGATGAAGACAACATTCGAGATCATCTTTCCGACCCGGAAATTGACTTCGTCAACGTGCAAATAGCAGCTCATAAAGAAGACATAACCGAGTATGTCACTTCAGAAATTCAGCAGCGGATTAGGACCAAGCGACTACACTTCGAAGACCTTTCCCTGGAGGGCGAAATTGTGGATGGCTTAGTAGAGGGAGCAAACGGAATGTACGTTCTTTCAAACTCCGAAGGCCGCCAATTTAATGGCTCTTCACTTACTTGACATTTGAACAGGTTTCGTTGGGTTGCGTGCCAACTCGACAATCTTGGGTACTGCATGTCAGATGAGCAGTGCCGAGAGGCTCTACGCAGTTTGCCACCCGACCTTCCCGAGACATACATGCGCATACTAGAAAGAGTCCCCAACGCACAGCGATCATATGTTCAGATAACGCTGGACCTCATTGCCTACGCTGATCCGAAGCTCAGTATTGCACAGCTACGGGAAATCCTCTCGGTGCCATCAAATGGGTCGCTGTTAAAGGCATCCGGCTTGATTCGGGAAGATGCAATTACTCGGCACTGCAGTAGTCTGATTCGAAGGTCAAACGATGGCCAATATTTGGAATTTGCTCACTTTTCGGTTCAAGAATTTTTGACGAGCGGCGTCTTGAGGTCGTCTGAGTTCCAGATGTTTAGCATTTCAAGGTCCAAATGCAACAGACTATTGGCAATGCGATGTCTAGAGTATCTCCAACTCGAAAACTTCAATCGTCTTCCAACACCGACTGTTCAACACCTATCGGAGATTGAGAAAACAGCTCAGGATCATCCCTTATACAGCTATGCGGCAACGCACTGGATGTACTACTCAAGAGAGGAGTGGGAAGACCCTGCTATGCTAGCAAGTGCAAAGTGTCTCTTCGACCCCTGTAAAACGCCATGCTTCACGTATTGGGCTGTGGTTTTAGTTCTGGAAATGAGAAGTTGGGCTGTGAAGCTTGGAAATCATGCGAAGGTGGACTTAATAAAGGAGATCCTCGACAACGACTTCCATCCGTTGCATTTCGCCGCAACGCTCTCTTTACCGGAGATCAGCTCTTTTCTCCTCGCAGATATGGAGTGTCAGAGAAAAGAAACTTTGATTGAGAGAGCCTTTAAATGTTCCCTGGATTGTCTGTACGGGTCTCTGAAGCTTTTATGTGGGGGAACCTTCGACAGATGGAATGAGGCCCAACGCTGCTTGGGAACAGACACGTCCGGAACCCATTATACGCTCCAGACCATACGTATATTCATTCAACGCTTCCGCGGGACGCCGAAAAGCTTCATCAGCCTGGCAATGAGCTGTTGGGCACGGACATTCGACTTCTCCGTCGTGGAGCTTCTAGTCACTGAAGGCACCACACTAGCCCGAAGTGATTTAGATTGCGTGTCTCAAGAACTGCAAAGCCTCATTGATAGCGACGGTACTTATGTCAGCTCCGAGCGAATGCATTCACTCTGTCGTTTTTGCAAGTCTCTGAGCTGCATGATTGACAAGTCAGCCTTGCATTTGGAGCTTTGCCGGATCGTCTGGAGATTCTCTCTGATGCTAGCAGGTGACGCAGACGACGTCAAAACATACAATATTGATTCTCGCATATCTGAGGATCGTCTAAGCCTCGAAAAGCTAGCAAAATGGGCTTGTCATGAGATCAATATCGATTTACTTCGGACGGCGGCCGGCGATGCACGCATAGACCTGTCATCTATCATAGATCTCAGCACTGGGAACACGCTGTTGCATAATCTGGTGCTCGGTGATCATGAAACATTGAGGGATGCAGTTGATGAGACGTATTGGGAAATTGCAATCGAAGCAATGCTAGATGTCTTGTTGGATAATGGCTGCAACCTCTGCGCGCGCAATAACAAAGGGCACACGCCATTTTCGCTGGCCTTAGAGCAACAGGAAACAGACTTGGCCCAGATACTGTCAGAAGAAGAAGCATTTGGATGCGGGGCCTGGGATTCACCGATTCCCATTCTCTTACTGATCGCCGAATCAGGTACCGATCAGATACTGGATCGGCTCCTGGGCCTAGGCTTCCAGACTTCACCTGCCGATTACTTGTGCGAAACCCCTCTACATCGGTTAGGGGCTCAAACCACTTTCGCTTTCGCTGCCCGTTTTGAGGAGCTTTTACCCGGTTCTCGCGAGCTTCAGAGCGATGGAAAGATGCCATGGGAGTATTACCTTGAGATCATGGACTTCGATCCCCCATCCTCGGAAATACTGAACTTTTTGATTCAGCCTCTTCTTCTTGATTCCAAGGATGTGGAGGCTTCAAGAATTTGGGACCATTACACCAAAGGCTTTTCGCTTCCTGCATCGAGAAAAGGGTATCAAGCCGCTGACCAGATATTCACCAGCCTTGTACACACTGGTGTCTTGAGGCATTACGAGAAAGTCCAGTCACAATCTGGTCTTCTATCTCTATCTTCAGTATTCTCAGTCTTTGTAGAGAATCCGAGCACACCCAACTTTCCCTTGGCCGACTCCACAATTTGCCTGTTGATCGAAAGCACAGAGTACTGGTCAACATTCCAAGAATCACCCTCAGCATGCCAACTTCTGAAGCTCTCGGCAAGCCTTCAATACGATAAGGCAGTGGAGCAGTTGCTGCAGCGGGGCGTTGAAGTCAACCGACGGGTTGGCGGTGTCTCCGCAATTGAGCATGTCTGCGCATTACCAGCAATCAACGACAAAAGCGTTTCCAGATTTCAAAATCTTTTGAAACACGCAGTTCCGGCTTTTTTGAATCAAACGAATCCGAATTCAGGCTTGGGTCTCATTCACATCTCCAATCCGCGAGATAAAGCGCATTTCAGGCGTAAGATCCTCGAAATTACAGTAGAGTCGGGTGCAAATCCAAACCTTCGAACCACTACCCGTTTTCAATCACCAGGAATGGTTTATCATTTGGAAGAGCGGAATTTCGACCTGGCAAGCGTTCTCCTCGAGCGAGGAGCTGATCTCACAATCCTATGCAAAGACGGATGGAGTCCACTTCATATGGCAGCTTTCCGAAATGCGACAGGTTTCTTATCGAAACTCATTTCACCGAAAGACTCCTATGGGACATTGAATTGGGAAATTGGATGTCGATAGCCGTGGTTCAGAAAGCCTTGCCGCTGTAAAGCCACTTCATCTTGCTGCTACGGGCTCAACCGATTTTCTTATGGACCTCCTTAACAAAGTACCGTCGATCAACCTGGAAGCAACGACGGATCATGGACTTACTGCTGTCCATTTTGCAGCTCTTTGGGGATGCCAAGATGCTCTGGAAATCCTCGTTTCGCGAGGCGCAAATATAAATGCTCAGTCTACCGACGGCCGGCTGGCTCTACATATCGCTGTTGAGACCGGCAACTTGAGTTTAGTTGAAAGGCTGTTGGAACTCAACAGCGACACCACTCCGAGATCAAATGGAATGACGCCATTGCTTTTAGCGTACCAAGTTAACCATCAGGCCATCATCGATCGCTTGAAGATGCATACAGCTAGCTCGCCTGGTGTAGCCTCCGAGGTAGAGAATGCGTCATCCGCGGCACTCGCCAAAGCGGTTTTTGGGTCGATTCGGGCGAACAATCTATCTGCTTGTCAAACTCTCTTGAAAGAAAAGTCTTCGGTTGACATAGATATGTTTCACGGCGGCTTCAACAAAACTCCCTTGGCAATCGCCATTGGGCTCGGAAGATTGCCTATCACCAAGTGGCTTTTGGAAAGTGGCGCAAACGCTAACGTACACCATGGAAATGACAGATCATCAATGCAGTATATTATTTCAAGACCATCATTGAGTCAGATCTTGCCAGCAATGTTGGATAAATACCTTGCGGATGGCGGATGCATATTAAGCGAACCCAACGGCCTCGTCAACCTCGCCGTTAACGCGCAAAACAATAACGGATTAGATTTGCTTTTAAAGCATTTGAAAGCAAACGAGTCATGTTATGGGTCAGTGATTCCATACTCGGTGGTGATTTACGAGCTGATATAGCAACAGGGAGCGGTACGGCATACCGAGTTTTAAAGTCGTTTCTACTGCCGTGAATCGAATGCAGATGGGGAGGACGCCCCTACACGGAGCTATTCAAATGAGTAATGCGCATGCAGTTCGACTTCTTCTCACTGCTGGTGCGGATCTGGAAGCCAGAGACTCAATGAGTCGCACGCCCCTTCTCTTGGCAATTGAGAGACATAACAGCAATGGTCCCATGCCAGTCATCGTTCCAATGCTCGTCCAGGCAGGCAGTAATTTGAACTGTCGGGATGACAGAGGTGCAGGACCGCTCGCGAAAGCTTGTCACAGTCGACAGCCCGACATTATCCTTTATCTACTACGCCTCGGGGCCAGTCTGAACTCGACAGACCATATGGGGCTCAATGTTTTGCATTACCTACTTGCTTACCAGGACACAGCAGAGATGCACAGCATACTACCCTCTATGTTTATCAGACTCACGCGAAGTTTGTTGACCCCTATCAAACTGACAGATGCGGCTGGTCTCCCCTTCATCTCAGCATGCTTAGTAGGTCCATGACTACTTTCCTACTCAACGGGGATTTCCAGAATCTCAGTCTCACACCAATGCCCTGTTCAACAACTTGCATATCTCCTGGATCTCCGGCTGTTGCTTGCCTGACATCTGGGTTTCGACTCTATCGGCGTCGGATGTCCTTCGAAAGTTTTCGAAAGCTCCTAAATATGGAACCCAATGACGCGTGGAGCCCACTTTGTCGTGCGGCAGCCGTCGGAAACATCAAGACCATGGAGAATCTTCTCTCGATGGGGAGTCGAATCGATTTTGAGGGATGCCCTGATGGATCCGCGCTGATTGCCGCCTGCCAAGCCGGGGTTTTGGAATCCGTGATATTCTTGATACGGCAAGGCGCCTCTATCTCCTGTCAAGGACGCGGAAAGTATTGGTCTGCAGTCGAGGCTTCAACAAAGTCAGCACGCATCTCCCACTGGCTACTCGTTGATCGATTTACCGATCAATTCAAGCTGCAAGCACCCCCAGACGAATCTGATGCCCCTGCGGAGCAATTGATGCAGTGGAGTGGCATCACGAAGGCTGAGATGGTGATTTTAGGGCCGTGGGAACGGCGCCCCACTGAATCCTCACAACAATACTGGTCGCGATTGGGACAAATGAAGCAAGACTTCCATGGCAAGGTCGTGCCTCCTGATCAAGGAGCAAAGACGAGGAGGGAATCTAAGTTGGTTCCATCAGAATCAGTCAGGATTGCGTCTGGTGGGTACAGCTGTACGGATGAGAATGGCGGGAGACTTGGTTTGAGCACGAAAGTGGAAGAGGTCCTATTTTGGTCTCAATTTCACAGGCTTGTCAAACGCTGAGGATGAAAGTTTGGGGCGTATGTTGTTCTCCGGTTTCTTCCAATTTGAGCGAATCATCAATAGCTTCAAATTGGGTCTCTTAGTAATGTTTCCTCGGTTGTTCTATCATAGTTCTTATTGTCCAATCTACATTATCCGATAATCGTTTGAATCAAACTAACCATACGCATCAAAGAGAGGGACCCTGTGTGAGCTCCGTTTCTCCCCCCTTTGTATTATTTAACGCCTGCTACGTCGCTTCCTGGGCACAAGGCGTCTGCGCCGACGATCAAGTTTGATACTGATGCATATACAAACTCCAGCCACGCATGAATGAAATGCAATCGCCCCGTCACCTGATGCTGCGAAGTGACTCTTCCTCGTATAGAACTATCGAGAGATGAATGTTTACTGATAAACACACGTTTAACCAGGCAGCAATAATAATAATGATACGGACTTGATTAATCGCAAGCTATCGTGTTTATGAACAATTTGCCAGTGCCACGTCCTTCGACCCAGAAATGCCACGTATAGCTCACGATACTAACAGATACACACCTGCCATCTTCGTCGACACACTTCATCTTGAGTATTTCGCATACGACCTCGATCCTGATCCTCCGACCATCGATCTTGACCTCTTGTGCGCGAGACAGCCTAGTATAGCCCAACAAGGATGTCACCTCGGACCCGAGCTGTGAGGTGAACCTCGGCTTCAAGGTCAAGCTTGATACCGACCATGAGGCCGGCGTCCTTGAGCTTGCCGTTGTCGTCAACGGGACCCTTGAGGAGGTTTCCTGTGCCAGATTAGAGAGTGAGCTTAACATTGGAGACTTGAGACTTACCGACGGGTCCGTTGGCGGGGCCGGACAAGCCAGGCATAGGGAGGGACTTTCCAGAGTTCTCCTTGTTGGTGTTAGTGGTGTTGAGGGAGTTGTTGGGGTTGCTGGTGCTGAGAGAGTTGCTGGGAGCGGTAGTGTTGCTGGAGTAGCTGGGGTTGTTAGACGCGGAGTTGGTAGAGGAGGACAGGTTGGAGGAGGCAGTGGTGGAGCTGGTCGGGGGGTTGGAGTTCTTGGTACTGGGGGCAAGAATCAATTGGATATGAAAGCAAAACTGGGGCTTGATGGTACTTACGGGGAAGACATTCTGGCGGTGTTCGGTCGAGAACGCGAAGAAGATCGTGAATGGTTTGAAGCGGAGTCGAGGTTGTCGTGAGATCGTTTATGCCACAGCTTGCCTGTATGACGAAGTTGAGGTTTTGGCGGTTGAGTATCTGCGAGCTTGTCTGGTGGTTTCTTGGGCGAAGGACTCTGGCGTTGGTATCTCCAAGCTGATCTGCGATGAGACTGAGGAACTTTGGTGCTGCTGAGGAAAAAGGTAGTCATCTTTGGCGGGAGCTGGCCTCCTCTTTATCCTTTTCCGAGCTTGGTGTTGTGAGACATTTCGAGTATATGTAACTGAAGCTGGTGGACTCCCAAATTTCCCTTCATCCGGACGTAAGGGAGGACCTCTGCTACTGGGATTCTCGACAAGGATGCGCACTCTGTGTACGGTTACTGTGCAATGCCACGGCGGAGATATCTGCAGTGAAAACTCAGCTCCTCGCCCTACCCGACGGATGTTCACCGCAGCTCCCAACAAAAGAAAGCAGGTCCATGCTCGGGGGATGATGCTTGTTCAACCGCCTGCTCGCACTTAAGGTGTCGGGAGAGGCGCGCCAGACACATGGGGCAAATTTGTCAGACACTGGCATAAATCTACGTCCATCGAGCTGCAACGCCCCTCTTGCCGAACGCTACCTCAGAGACAACAAGCACATTTTGCACTTCACACAATGGTCACAGCATTTTTCGTCGCGTTCTCGGCGGCATTCGGCATGGCGGAGGCCATCCGACATACGCAACAGACAGCTAGGAGAAAAGAACATCGCAGTCGGAAGAACAACTTGCTTATCCGGTGCCGCAAATCCACCAAATACTCCCCAGAGCTCGAAGGGAAACATGTAGTTCTCTCCGGAGACAAGGTATCTCCCCTTCCAATCCTTTCGGTTTTCCGAAGTTCACTCGCTTACATCTACATAGCTCTTCGTGGACACAGGAACCGACCCTGACTCGGCGTTCGGCCATCAATTTGCAGGGTACTTCTTGCCGTACCCCGAAGCCCAGTATGCGGGCCTCGTATCGACCATATGCGACGAGCCCCCGATCATGAATTGGATCTACGTGGACAGGGACACGTATGAAGTCAAGTTCGGGACCCGTCCGTACGCGCAACACAACTACAACGGTCCCTTCGACTGCACCAGGCAAGACCACCGGCTCACCTTTGCCAGTTGGGAGGGCTTCTTTGTAGTTGAGAACGACGGCTTCTGGTCGCTGTACTTCGATGTCGAGCAGGACGGGCTAAAGTCGAAACTCGGGGAGGGTTGCCTTGCTTTGGAGGTGGATCTCGTGCGCGTGGAGATGCCTGTCAAGCCAGTGAAGCCTGAAGAGAAGGAGGAGCAGGCCGTGGGCAAAACCTCCGGCGAGGAAGGCAAAGAGAACAACGCTAAAGCGGGAGAGCCTGAGGTGCAGCTCGAGTCACCAGAAGTGGACTGACATGTGGAGAAGGGAGTGACACAAGGGGAGGCGATTCATAGCTTGGCCACCTTGGCAGATGTCGTCCAATCTGGACAGTCGATGTGCTAGGTGAACAGAGAGGACATTGCCTGATCCCAGTTATCCACTCGTTGGATTTGTAAAGCCATGCCAGCCACAATGAATAACGATGAACACGCCCGAGGGTACAGCTTCCTGTGGTAAGGGGCACAGCCGCCGCCGCGACCCCGGATTCCACGCGCCTGGCCCGATCTAGATCCACTCTTACTTGCAGGGCTAATTTTTAGGATCAGATCATCAATGTTGCCCTCGGGAAGACTTTTTTATTACACGTGTACGGGTGCTGCATTGCACACAGGGGCCATTGCAGATCTCCCGCTCGTAGCCCCATCTATCGCGAGCTGAAATCGGACGGAATAGCCCTGTGGGATGGCCGTATCCTGGCGATGATCCTGGGCCAGGCTTCCTTGATCTCGATACCGATACGGCGCAAGCAGGAATTTGCCTTCAATCACTGGTTGTTGAATTCCGTGAGAACCCATTTGCCGAGTTAAGATGCCGGCAGGCTCCTTAGGTGAGCCATTAATGGCGACAGCCCTGCCGTGCGACTATGTTTCACCCTCTGCAAGTCGGCCGACGGCTGCGCCATGGGAAAAGCAATACCAGGCGCCAAACTTGCACACCGGACCCGCAGTGCAAGCGATATTAGGTCTATTGAGCCTGAATTTGCTGTAGAAGTTCTTTAATCACGCCACTTTGGTCAGCCACTTGGCACAATGCTCATAGACTGCGATTCATGATTCCATTGTCTGGTTCGGTGAGAGGGTGTTACATGCTTGGCCAGTGGCAGGTCAGTAGCTGCCAGCGGCCATTTGTAAGACCAATTCAACCTCAATATTTCCAGACACTGTCGCTCTTTTCGTTAAGCTCCGTCCTGTGCCGGATATACCAATTTTAACTTTCCGAGATTTCTCGAGCTGCGTCGACAACCTGGCAAACAGCACTTTGGGGTAAGGTAGCCATGATGTGTTGGCAGAATCCACTCTCAACTCGTGCCCCCACATCAGCCTCATAGGTAGCACACCTAGGTGATGGGATAAACCTAGCGCGCGCGATTGAAACTATTTAGACACACCGAATCAGTCGAGAAGGGTGAGTGGGACCTCACCCGGGCCGGCCCAATGTTCTGAGACTGGAAAGTCTTGGGATTAGTCCTGTGGCTGTTGAATCCTTCAACGCCACCAAGGGCGCCTCTGGCACGCTTCGGGAAATAACCCAATGGGCACATTTGCCTGATCTTGAAGGCAGATGTTCTGGACTAATTGAGAGTATCCAGTAAATATTACTATTTCTCGTGTTTTGATTTGATGGTGTGATCATGGTGATCTGCATACAAATTCCAGTGAAATCGCCAGTTCAACGGCGGACTCGTTCCTTTTCGGCAGATGATAATGCCAAATTCTCCTCTGGAAGGCCAAATCTCCTTCCTCTTTGTAGGCATTGTCCCCAACGGTAGACCGCGGAACGGGTACCGGTTACCGGCTCACCCGGCCCCCTCAGGGACCGGTTCCGAGACGTCGTATGATCAGTGGGGGCACCGGGGCCGCTGTGAGACCCCTGATGTCCACTCCTCGGGATGTCGTGCAGGGAGCCCAAGTTCAATTTCACTGCAGCTAGGGTAAGCTAGGAAAATTTGGGGGAAAAAGTGCAAATCCAACATATCCACCACAGCGCGCGTAACGGGTACACTCTTCGTCATGGAACCCATTCCAATTTTCAAATATCGAGACCGTCGATGTTGGGCCGGAGCCCGGCGACTACCACTCGGTACGCAAGCCCAGCCTGCCCGGGGCTCTCCCCAGCCTCCTCCCCCAACCACACGAGGCCGACATCTTCCGGTGACCCGCCGTGTGATCCTGCAGCTTCCCGTGGTCAGCTCACTCTTCACAACTTTGTGTTCCTGCGGCTATGGTCTATCCTGGTTGGTTGGGCAGCATGTCTCTGGATGTTCCAGCTGTCAATCCGCAAATGGCCGTTCAGTCGGAATCGGCGCACAGCTTGCCCAGAATGTCTTTAGAGGGGTCCATTGACAAATCATTGGGATAGCTTGAGAATGGTCGACGGCCCAGTATTGACGATTGCCAGGTAATGAAACGTGCGAACACGGTACAGCGCAGATATCCGTGGGATGGGCAAATTTTCCCAGAGCCATTTTTGTCCAATGCATCTGTTCTCCGTCTCGAATTGGACTTGTATACGCCCTGCTCGAGATCATGTTGAACTGGAACATATCCGAATGCTTCGGGGGTCTGATTTTCCCGTTGTTGTACTACCTGGTGACTTGGTCTGCCCACGCATCTCGATAGATTCCTTTAGTTGTTTCACTGCAGCCAAGGCACATTGTAATGCATTTCAGATTGTAATCGATGATTAAAAAAGCAGCAGGAATACCAAATTCGATCAACGGACTTTAGTACGCCCGTGATATGGAGCTTCCTTTGCCCGTGAGCACTGCCGTAGCTTGTGGTCATTGCGGGCATAGCCGCCGTCGCGGCCTGTCAACTACCCCACGATCTCCGACACCCCGGTCTAAAACGGGGCCAGCTCCGAACCCCACCATCGGAATGCCACTGTCGATCGCCGGCCCCGCATCCGAAGACGTTGATGTGAGATCTTGGCGGAGAACAGCCCAGCACATAGCGTCGTCTGGGGAAACTGTATTTGAAGGGAAAGAGAATATCTATGAGGAGTAGATTGCATTTGCAAACTGACAAGGGCAACATACACAGTCGAATCTAAAGCCTTGAATATTCCTCAACTCTCCCTTAACTATTTCCCAAGAAGTCCTACAGCATGGACTACCAAGGCAAAATTATAATCGTCACAGGGGCCGCCCATGGACTTGGCCGAGCCGTCGCTGTAGAATTCGCCACAGCCGGCGCCAAAGTCGTCCTGGCAGATATCCAACAAGAGCCTCAGCTAGCCACAGTCGAAGCGCTGAGGCAAGCTGGACGCAAAGCTTGGGCCTTTCAATGCGATGTAGGAAGCGATGAGAGCGTCGCAACCTTTGCAACTGCTGTTCACAAAGACATTGGTATTCCCGACATCATTTACAACAACGCTGTCTTGATCCGATCCGGGGGCATCATTGATCTCGATATGGCCAGCCTCCAGCAACAGGTCAACGTCAACGTCTTCGGATACATCCGCATGGTTCAAGCCTTCCTCCCGGGCATGACTGCTCGTGGAAGTGGATGGATCGTCAATACCGCCTCGCCCAATGGTAATGTGCCCATACCACCCGTGGCAAACAACCTCTTTTCCTACTGCTTGTGCAAGGCAGCCGATATTTCAATGAGTCAATGCATGGCCGTTTCTCTGAAGCCATTGGGTATTGGTGTGAGTGTTGTATTCCCGGATATCACATACACGGAGACAGTAGACTCTTTGTCTGGTACCTCCTCTGATGAATTCCATCAAACCTTCACGTCGTTCTTGAAACAACAAGGGAAGAATGTCGACGTCGTCGGCAAGAAAATTGTGGAAACGCTCCGGGCCGGTGAATTCTTTGTCAATGTCTGTCCGGGATACGAGGAGGCATTGCTCGAGCTAGCGAAGGGCAAAATGGATCCAACGCTGGATTTCTTTGCTGTGGTAAATGGGAGGTCGAAAACCGGATGACCATCCATAGATGCCTTGTCGTCCAGGGAATTTTAATTTCGAGGGCGTTTTCAAGAGAAGTAATGTCCCTGTTTTTGTCGCCCATCCTCTATGTGTCATGACTCAAATTAAGTTGTCTGTTTCAATCATTCCAACATAGTACCTCAGGAATTGTCAACACAGTTCGTGGTTTGGTAATATTGCGGCGGCCATCTAGCATGTAATCAATTCTTAACATCGACCAAAATATCTGCCACCCACTCGAGATGTTGGACAACATGCCAATGAAACAGTCTATTTATCTGTGTGATTCAAAACTAATGGAATGCTAAGCTAAGTTTCGAGATTCAATCAAAGATGAGCGCTTGACTTCGAAACGAAAGTCTTGTCAAAGTCCAAGCCGAGATCCTCCATAACCCTCTTGGCAACCGGGCGGCCTCCGCCCCAAACACCACCACCGGGATGCATGAATGGCCCAGCGAGATACAGTCCCTTCACACCTGGCACTCTATAATGAGCCAAAGCAGGGGTCGGGCGGCTCAATCCCATCTGGTCAGCAGCCATGGAGAGTCCGCAGATATCACCCCGCTGGAAGCTTGGGCTGTCAGACTGATGGTCCGGAGGAGCGACCGCGTGGTAAGAGCGGACGATGTCTGGTGTGAAGTTATCGAGGTACTTGGAGAAGTATGCGAACACTTTCTGCACCCAGTCGTCGCGACGGCGATCCCAGCCTTCCCAGCCGCCGTCTGCGGGCTCGGCCTTGCACATGACCACGCAGTGAAGCAACGACTTCCCAGGTGGGCATCGCGTGGGGTCGGCTGAGCTCACACAGGAAGCACCAATCATTATCTTCTCTGGGAGAAGGCCGAGAGCCATGTCGTCGTAGCTCTTGAGCAAGTCCTTGAGAGTGCCCGGGCAGCAGGTGTTCATGACGCTTCTGTCGGCGAGGGGGCCGGCTTTGAACTTCAGCGGACGTTCAAGAGCTGCGTGGATGACGAATAGGGTGAATTCAGAGACACGTGTCTTCAAGGCGGACGCCGTGACAGACTCTTCCAAGCCGTCGACAAGTTGATCCAGTTTGTGGGGATGAATCTGGCCGATGACAGCTTCTCTCGCCCGCAACTCTCCAAAGCGGGTTCTGACCCCGACTGCACGCCCGTTCTCGGTGACGACTTTAATGACTTCGGTATCCAACTTGATGTCTCCTCCATGATCCTTGATGCATCGAATGACCGACTCGGTAAAAGCCGTTCCAGAACCCTCAGGTACGGCAAGTCCGTATCTGTCGACAAGGCCAAATGCAAGGTACACCATGAGACCAGTACCCTTGGTCGTGGGGTGAGCCAGCTGAATCTCGGTTACAAAGCGCAAGAGAGCCACTTGGAGAATCTCGTTCTTAAAGTACCGCTGAATGATGTCCAAGGACGAGCTAGCCCCGACAGTGGCAATCTCCTCCGCAAAGCCACTGCTAGCAATTTCTGCTGACGTGTCGCGAGGCGGCTCGAACATGGATGGCATCAGCAGATCAGTGATCTTTCGGGATGTGTCGACGAATTTCTCGTATGCGTCCGCGTCCTCGGGAGCGGCCTCTCGAATGGCTTCAACGGTGCGGTGGCGCTCGCGGTAGATGGGAAGGACTCTGTCCTCCATGACGATGGCGTAGCAGGGATCGAGTTGAAGGTAGTTGAGGCCATACTTAGCCTGGAGGCCAAGTTCGTCGTTGGCGATAAGAGGGTTGGCAAGAATCATCTGGTGGATGGCGCTGTGACGTTCGCTGATGAAGCCTTCCTCTGCCATTTGGAGGCCAGCTACACCGCCACCGGCGTAGGATGCTCGCTCGAGCACGAGGACCTTCTTTCCGGCAGCTGCTAGGTATGCAGCAGTGGTAAGGCCATTGTGCCCAGAGCCGACAACAATGATGTCCCAGTCCTTGGACTCGGGCTCAAGCGTAAGCCTTCCTAGCTTTGAGAAATCGGCAGTCATTTTGAAGTGATGGCAAACCTGAAGAGGGGGGATGACCTGGAAAGTTGAAGTTCGCTGAAGTGCTGATAACAGAGAAAGACGAATATGAGATTGAGGAAGGCACTTGAACGACAAAGGCTTACAAGATGACACTTATATGAGTACAATGCCTTCTTGGGCTTTACTGTTGGAGACTTTCGGTGAACTTCATGGACGTCTGCTTTCCGCACTTCTAGAGCCCGATTCTCCGGCACCTACACATCACAACTGATCTCTATGAAAGCTCCACTATCCCCCGCAGTTGATGTAACCAATGGAGGTCAACGTGTTCAGCAGGTCCGACTCGTAAATGCATACTGTCAGAGGCACTTTCAACATCGGCATCGGGCATTAAGCTTAGACCGGGCTGGTCTTACCGCGTTGCATTGCAGGCTCCTTTAGGAACCCCACAACTCCGACGCGAACCTTGTCCCGAGAGTGGGGTTCTGTCATTGAAGATCCCCCGCACGTTCCGAAGCTGTCTCCTTTTTAACTCTGACTTACCCATATTACCCCACAACCTCCGACGGCCATCCTCCCTCTCCGATTCACATCCTTTGGACATGATAACGATTGCTGCCGACACCAACGGTTTTGGTGCGTCTTTAGTTCATCCAAGGCCAAATCCCACAATTCCGACTGTGGGGATGAGCGAGGATGTTGGTCAAGTGCGATGTCTGCAACGCCGAGTTCCGTCGGTCAGAACACCTGAACCGTCACCTTCTCCGACACCTCGGAGTTCGCCCATTCTCTTGTTCTGTCTGCGGGGCGAGCTTTTCGAGAAGGTTGGTCTCGCTCTCCTACGTTGAGGCGTTTTGCGTGGAAGCCTGATGCTCGTCTCACCCTTTCCTGCTGCCTCTGTCCCCAACTCAACTTACTCAGGGGTTCAAGGCTGATGATGCTCTTCTCTCAGAGACTCTCTCCAACGCCATGCACAGAGTCATGTGGATTCCCCCTCGTCAAGGTCCGACAGTGTTGCTCCTGGAAGATCCCGAAGGACATGTGTGTCCAGAGCTTGTCGTGATTGTGCGCGATCAAAACAAAGATGCGACGGGCTGATGCCATGTGAGAGGTGTCAGAACAAGGGCCGCGCCTGCGTATACGCAGGTGAAAGCCGACGAAGTGCTAGCTTCTCGAGTGGAACAACAGTCCAAGGCACCGATCTACCGCATGATAACGATGATTTGACAACCTTCGGGCAATCTTCCGTTCCGCCATGCAATCAAATCGAGACTCATGAGGTCAGTATCGTGACGCTTAAAGTATTGCATGGAGTGACACTCATCCATCGTCACAGGCACCATCTCTTCCAGCACCAGACATCGGAACTATTAGCCAGCCAGTGCCATCGATCAATACGCAGCTACGCCCTGATTGGCCAGAGGCCATGGCACTCGATAGGTTGGACATTCCAACGTGGTCACCCACAAGATGGTGTTTCCCATTCTCAGACGCCCACGCTTGGATAGGAGTTGAGCCATGGCAGAGCATGGCGGCTGACCATGTTCTGCTGGATGATTTCGTCTGTCCTAGTCTATCATATTCAACAGGCGACGGCACCGAGCTTCCCTCAATACCGGAAGTATCTACCACTACTTCGGAACAATCGCCCGCCGCCGACGTACAGACTGCACGTGAGGAAGAAGGTACCAGTCAAACGCCTTCCGAGCCAACGCCAATCCGGGAAGCCCAAAGACCCAATTACACCAACCACACCGAGCTGTCTGCCACATTTGCGGAAGTTCTTGGTAGTCCGTCTGCTTTAGCACGGGACTATTCCAATCCAAACAGCAGCACACACGGCCAACAGCCCAAAACAAATGACTTCGTAACAGCCGGATTAGCCAATCTTTCTCGAATAGCAGGTCTGTCCGCGAACAAAGCCAGTAGACCTGAAGAGGATTGGCACCTCGAAGATTACGACTATGTTCCCACACTGCCTGAAAGAGTCTACGAAACAATTAAGCGCAATTTTGAGATGCTCAACACGGATAGTGGACTTTGCAGGAAGTTCACGGACAAGCAGCTACCCCCGATAACAACCATGAATGCATTCATCCAGTCGTACTTCGAACACTACAGCCATATCTTTCCAATGATTCACCAGCCCACCTTCGATACCGCGAATGTTCATTGGGTTCTCATTCTTGCAGTTGCCGCCATAGGGTGCGGTTTCTCGCAACTAGGAAACACCTGTACAACATTTATCTTGCAAGAATTTCTCCGCCGGTCGGTCAGCCTATGTGTAAGTCGCGTTTCGCTTTTGTTTTCTTTTTCCCTTTTGGTTTTTTTTTTTTTCTTTTTGCGTTACCGGGTCTATGTCTATCAAGGACTCTATATTGATAGGTCAATCCGTTCAGATTGAGCTTGAAACAAACCCGACCCCAGATTTGGAGCTTCATGTTGCTCAATCTGCATTACTCAGTCAAGTCGGCTTGATGTTCTCTGGCAACATGTCTTTTGCGGAGCATGCGCAAAGGAACATGTCTCTCGTACCGACCCTTTGCAAGAAAGCCAATTATTTCGTCGAACATCATCCAAATAACGTTACATCTGGGGGTGGGGGGAGCTGGAAATGGTGGGTTCAAGCAGAGAGCAGAAAGCGCCTTGTTCATCTGGCATGGGTAAGCACATTAGCCAATCTTTTCATAAAGCACCGGGGCTTACCGAACTCACCGATTGGATCAGGTTTTGGATTGTCAACTTGTCTCCTTCTTCGATCTCGCCCAAACAATACTGTTAGACATGTTGCAGCTATCCATGCCGTCACATGATGAGCTATGGGCAGCCACCACGACTGATCAGTGGTCTATACTCTACTCAGAATATGGTAAGGGCGCGTCTAAAAGCAGCCTATACATTCGCATTCTTATTGCTAATTTATACACGGACAGCATCCAAGAAATCCAAGTCACTTCGACATGAACTGGATATTCTTTATCAACAGAAAGAAACACCGGTAGGAATCACGAATCTCAACCTATTACTTCTCACCCTCGGTATATACCGCGATGCACCCAACCAACAAGCCGCAATTCAACGTCTCGATATTCTTCGGTCGGCTGAAGGCATCGGGTCACCTACTGATACCTTCAAATCACTTATAAACCAACACTACCATGCTCTCAGCCTCTTATCGCATTTTCCCCTGAGGCAGCTCAATTCATTCTCTGGGTGGCGAATAAGCCCGACCATAAGGCAAACAGTGGACCGCAAGCTATCTATCTGGTTAGAAGAGAATGAGGCTAAAGCCAGAATTGTCGTGTATCATGCCGCCAAGCTACTCAGCTGGCTCCGAGATCATCCGACCAACAGCCATCATGAGCCCATGGCTCTTCTAACCGGAACACTTGCGCTGTGGATGTTCACAGCTCTAGGCAAGCATAACAAGGCCGACTCGTCGTCCCGATCTCTACTGCAGTCTAGCCCCGCATCAGATGGGACTCCGAAGCTTGTTACTCTCAGACTCGACAAAGAGATTGAAGAGGAGACGCTCGTGAAATGGACCTCAGGAGATCGAGGTATGAGGCCCTATATGGGGGGTGTTGGATCCTTGATCGAGCAAGGTGCCTCGAGGCGACTGGTCCAAGAAAGCCAACGAATTTTTTCATTGCAGACAGGGTGGTCTTTGAGCATTGCTATAGGTATGGTGGTACGGGCACAGTACAAGAACAACAGACGGGGAAAATAGGCGGCATTTTGAAGACGCGATGTAAATTCCACCGACTACACGAGATGCTAAGCTGAATGTGTCCCCTCGAAAAAGCCATACAAAGCGCCACCCTTTAATCACTTTCACCTTTCTCAACCACGCGGTTTTCCTTTCCAACGATTCCGAACGACTTCTCCGCCGCCAAAGAGATAGGAAGGTTGGAAAACAGCGTGCTGTGTTTGCTTTCGTCATTGATAAAGGCGACGGCCGCTTCGCGGGTTGGAAACCAATACTGCTCCATCAGCTCAGTAGATGACCAATCTGTTTCGGCAAAGGGGGTGCCTTTGAAGAACGTAACAAGATCGGAAGGCGTAACGGGTCGGTTAGCCACGTATTGCAACAAGTCACTTCCAGTCCCAATCTTCTTGATCTTTGCAATACGGCTTGCCAGGCCTTCTTCACTCAGTGCTTGAGCGCCATTCCTAGCGAGGAAGACTTGCAAGATTGTAGCCGTGCTTCCTCGCTTCTCAAAACCAGTCAGATCGAACGGGATCTCTTCGACAGCTTTGCTGAGAACTCCAACTTGGGATGCCTCATCGGCAAATTTGTGACTGCCTGCAGATGCCTTGTACTCTGGGGCTTGGAAAGACTGGTACAGGTCATCGAGAGATGTCCATTCCAGTGTGGAAGCCATGTCCCAAGGAGGGTGGCCGCCATTGGGCAGCTTGTCGATGGGCTCGTGCGGAATGGCGATGACCTGAGTGTACTTCCGAAGGATGGGGACTGCGGCCGCGATTTGGGTCGTCATCGCTGCGTGTACGCCCACGTACTCTTGCAAAAACTTGGAATCTTCCCATCCTGGGATCTTGCGGCCGGCAATGGTCATTTTAATCAAGCCGTTTGGCTTGCTGGGTGAGCTGAGGTTTGTCATTTTCGATGTTTGGTGTTAGGTTGTTCTGATTTGGGTGATATGTTCAGTGTCGACGAATAGGCTTGCAAGGTAGTGATGATAAGACAATTGCTTGACTTCGAAGGTAAAGTAAACTTATAGTGCCAGTTCTTCTATCAAGGTAAGACGCCATGCACGGTCGATCTTCCGCAACTTGCCCACTCCCCCACGAGCGGCAGCCGGAAGCCCCGGGACGGGACGGGATCCGTGGGGTATGGGGTATGATGCGGGGCGTGGGGCCGATGCTGTTTTAGCTTCGGCACTGCACTCCGGCATGTGTGCTTGTAATTACTTAAGCGGCCAGTGATCTTGGAACCTGAAGCTGGATTCTGCTACATAACTAAGAAAGCTCGTCATTGGTCAATTGTCGCAACTCTTCCTCCGCCTTGTTGACCTCGTCCCAGCTGTAGTACCCATCCGACTTCTCCCGCGGGACCCCCTCAGCCAGTTCGTGCCAGAAATGAACCCTGTCCGGAAACCAATACTTCGCCATCTTGCAGACCTCCAGAATGTAAGGCTCAGCTGGAGCTGTGAGGCACCCGCTCACCTTGGAGCTGAAACGAAGGAAATAGTTGCATCGATCTGCGTCAACTGGCATGCGGGGTATTTCGCCGACGAGGAAGCTCAAGTTGTAATTGGTACCAAAGTGGGAACCAGACTCCGTCGCTATGTCCAGGACACTCCCTTCTGGGTGGCTACTGTCGTCGTCGTAGACGTTTTCGTATTTGAGAATGATACTGCGTATGAGAAATCCGTACCTCTCGATATTGCTATCAGTGGCTTCTAATCGAGGATAGATATCAAATCCGCAGCCGAAGCCCATTGCTACTGACGTCGCCTCACGTTTGGCGACTTACTGGAAGATGTAAATGATTTTGATTACAATGATGAAACAGTCCGTGGAGGTCTGGGTACTTATCATTTCGAGCCCTGCATGTGACTATCAAATTACCTCGCCTGATGACGGCATTATTTGTTGTTAATTAGTGGTTACGCAGTACGTTTTGGTGCTATAGTTCAAGTCTAAGCATGGAAAATAGGTTCGATTGGTCCAGGTTAAACCGTTAAATTGACAGCTATGTTGTCTAACGACTTATTTGCTGGTTCATATGTGAATATTCAAAGCATGAGGCACATTTTGAGTTCCTTCCTCACTGATGGGCCTCCTGCATGGGAGTCACTTCTACCGCTAGATAACGTCGCACTTCGTATCTGGCTGGCTGAACACCGCAGCAACGCTCATTCTAGTCACCACATGGCACTCAGCCCCAGATACTTTCTCCGTCTTTTTTCCAGAACATACGTCCACTTTTCCCTCCATCCAGCCTAATCATTTGACCGTTTGTGGACGCTGACCATCTGTGACTTGCGAGAATCAGACACTGTCTGGCAACGTCTTCGGCATCTACGGGCCTCTTCGAAGCCACCGTTGCCTCCGACTCAATCCACTTAGTAGACCCTGTCTTGTCGTCCGCACATTCGCTGCGAAACATAGGCGTGTCAACAGCGCCCGGGCAAATCGCATTCACTCTCGCTTTGGGGTTGATTCTCACGGCGTCGGGAGCTAGAGATAACATAAGGCCATATTGAACGGCTGACTTGCTGGCGGCGTAGTCCGGATTGCCTGGCACGCCCATGATACCGGCCTCCGAACCGATAATTATGAGCGAGAAGTTCTTCTCGCTGTCCGAGTTGAAGAGGCTCAAGCCATCTATTCGTGAAATATGGCTAAGCCAGGTTTTTGCAGAAATAAACGTGCCAGTCACGTTCTACGAATCAATTGTCAGCCATCTGCCGCAATGCTGAACAGCCCTGGTGAACTTACGACATCAAGGGTCTTCCTGAACTGTTCAGCAGACATCTGCGTGATGGATGCGTGATGTTTGACGAAACTCAGGTCAAGAGCGGCGGCACAGACACACACCGCGGGCCAAGCCCCAAATCGTGAACAGACTGATGCCCAGGCGTCAAAAACTGACTTCTCTTCTGTTGTATCGCACTGAAGCCACAAGAGATTCTTGTGCTCCCTTTCAAACTTCCGATGATCGATGTCGAGCGCGCCGACGAAGCAGCCAGCGCTCAAGAACGCTTCAACGATGACTTGGCCGATTTGACCGGCTGCCCCGGTCACCACAACGATGGTCCCTTCAAGGCCGAGTCCAAGATCCATTGCGAAGGATTGGGTTAGCTAGATTCACTCAGGTCTGATATGTTGTCAATTGAGAAATAGACAAGAAGGTAAAAGCGAGCTGTGGAGGCCGTAGAGAGACTATCAAGATAAGGTCCAGCCTGCAGGATGCGGGGATGTCACGTGTTGAGGACATGATCGACAGGCAGAAAGAGTGTGAAGACAGTGCCATCATGAGAAATTACTTGAGAACAAGATTGAATAAGGACTTGTGCTCTGGTACGAAAATTAGTTATACACATAAACACTATGGGTTGACGGCAAACACCATGTACAAGGCTCACCAGCCTCCCACTATTGATCTGCGACCGGCAAAAGAATACACAAAATTCTCATGCGACGGTCTATAAAACGTAGCAGTGGTCTACTTCGTAATTCACAATATCAATACACATGACAACGGTGCCAGACCGTGTCATTCTATCCTAGTATCTATGATAATATGCATGAAACAACAGCAACCCCCCATCATGCATCTCCGACCAGCAGATCCTCTATTCCCTGGATGTTATCACCCGGGATGTGTGTTCAGATGCTACTCGGCCATGCAAACGATCTCGCGCTCACCCATGCTCATGAGATCTCCCTATGCTTTTTTTTAATGTCGATCACTTACCAAAGGAACCGGCTCGATGGAAGCGGCTGATGCAACCGAGGGACAGACGACGTCGGCAAAAGTCTAACGGGACGGCAACAGAAAGGGAGTACGAGAGTAAATCGGTCGTTTCGTTAATCATTAAATGGTCAAGACGATTGTACGAATCTAATCTGACCATTGTCCGCGATCGGACTGTTCATTAAAAAACCCGCCTTAGCATTACTGTTCCCAAACCAATGAAAGATAGAAAGTGTGTGTGCATATGTCGGAATCGGATCAACTGTGCATGGTTCTGTTCCTTACATGGTGCCGTTGACGGCGCCCTTGCGGGCGTTGGCGGCGTCGAAGAGGCCTTGGATATCCACCTGCCACTGCGCGAGGTCGGGGCGGAGGACGCGACGGTCGTAGGTGACCAGGCCGTTGACTTCACCCTCGACGTCGCTGGTCTGGGTCCAGACGCCGCCGCTGCAGGCGAACATCTCGACTTGCTCGCGGAACTCTCGGAAGAGGACGCGCGCGCGGTAGTTGTATGCCTCGAGACTCTCGTTGATCTCGTACGTGCCGTTGATGGTGTCGATCGCCTGTTGGACGTTCCAGAGACTGCACGCATTGTTAGCTTGAAATCCTTGGGCTTGTTCAAGAGGAGGACATACTGCTCAATGGAAACGTTGTGACCGATTCCACCGAACTCTCCCTGGAAACCGATGCGCGACTTATCGTATGGGGACGAAGCCAACGAGTAGAAAGGAGTTCCGCATTGAGGGTTGGCGTAGTGGTGGTTGTCCGAGAAGTCACCGAAGCCATGGTCATACCAACCGCTGTTGGCGTTGATCAGTCTGGTGGGGTCAATGTCACGAACGATTTCGGTAAGCTTGTCCTCGGGGTGAGGAGCGTTCCTAAGCTGGCCCCAGCCCTCATTGTAGATGGTCTGCGGTAACATGTTAGTGAGGGGAAGGTTTAGATGAAGCGACCGGACGCACCCAGGTGACAATGCTGGTGTAGCTCTTGTGCTCCTCAATCATGAGCTGCAGCTGGCGCTCAAACTCGGCTTGCTGCTCAGCGTTGGGCAGACGCGCAGAGTTGGCAGTCAAGCTCGGCATGTCCTGGATGACGAGCAAGCCGATCTCGTCGCAGGCGCGGTAGAACAGATCCGGCTCAATCTTGATCTACAGATTGTTAGCATTGGTCACCGAGGTCACTGAGTTTTGACAGGGCTCAACTCACATGCTTGCGAACCATGTTCATGCCGAGGTTCTTCAACACCTTCAGGTCATAGACCATGGCCTCGTAGGTAGGGGGCGTGTGGAGTCCATCAGGCCAGTATCCCTGGTCGAGGGTACCGAACATGAAGATGAACTCGCCGTTCAAAAGGGGTCGCTTGATGCCCTCAACGATACCAGTTGAAATGGTGCGGAATCCAGTGTAGCTGTGGACCACATCGCTCTCGCCCAGCCTGACAGTCAGGTTGTACAAGTTGGGAGTCGATGGCGACCAGACCTTTGGCTGAGACACTTGGAAAGTGAACTCCTCGTCGGAACCTCCTGTTCCCTCTCCAATGGTGTTTCCATCCTTGTCCAGAACGGCAATCTTAACCTCAGAAGATGAGCTGGAAGAGCTGTGAACAGTAACAGTCACTGCGCGGGTGGTCAGCGATGTCGCATTTTGACTTGTGCTTTGGGTGTTACTCACCATTGCCATTGTGGTCGGCAGCGAGATCCAGTTTCGTGATGTGATTGACAGGCGCGCTCTCCAACCAGACAGTTTGCCAAATGCCGGAGCAGGCTCGGTAAAAGATATGCGATGGGGTTCTGGTCTGCTTGCCAATCGGAATAACGTAGCCATCCATGTCCGTCGGGTCATGGACAAACACCAACCTTCACGCCGCGTGTTAGCAATCAATTGGACCACGCAAAGAAGTCATTTGCACTCACAAGGTGTTTTCTTCGCCTTGGTTGATGTACTGCGTCGCATCAACCGTGTAGCGGAAGTATCCTCCACGGTGGAAGCCAGCCCTCTGGCCATTGATGAACACGGTCGCCTCGTAGTCAACGGCCTCAAAGTTGAGCAGGACAGACTGGTTGCCCCAGTTGTTGGGAACATTGAACTTTGTCGCAAACCACATGTGCGTGACGTCGAGCTCCTGGATACCGGAGATGGCGCTCTCAATGCACGACGGGATCAACACCTCCCGGTCGAGAGTGCTGCCCGACGGCGGGTGGTTGACATCGGCGGCTCCGGCCGCGGCCTGGTAGGTCCAGATTCCGTTCAGGTTGAGCCACTTGTCGCGGCGAAGCTGCGGGCGCGGGTGATCCGGCCACGGGCTCGTTCCGACCTGGCTCGTCCAGTCCGTGTCTAGGGGTGGCGTCTGCAGCTTGTAGGGCTCCGCGGGCGTGTCAGACTGGGCGTTGGTGGTGACTGAGAGGGTCAGCGCCGCCAACGCGGACGAGAGGATTGTCCGTGAGAGATGCATGTTGGCACGACCGAAGGATGAGGTCGCAGGTTGCTGCAGGTCTCGGTCCCAAAAAGCCGTTCGACGAGGAGGAAGAGCACAGCTGGAGGAAGAAAGGTAAAAAAGAACGAAAGCAAGATGCAGCAGCAGCGGTGAACAAGAGGGGTCCCAGCGTAAAGGGGGAAGCTCCTTCTATACCTGCGCGGAGAAATCCTAATATTTTTAACTTTTTCCCAATGTCGGGACGAGCGTTGACGTTCAACTGACTTATATTTGTTCCGGGGGAAGCCCGTTTTACAAAGGTGCGGCAGGTCGCATAGCCTCTGCACATCAAATTCCCCACACTCGACTTGGCCGGACATCTCGGCATTGAGTCAAGCTGGATTGGCGTCTGACTGTGAGAAACGAGGCAAACGTTTCCAAAGTTCCGTTCCTCCTCGTCTTTCGTCCTTCCTCTGTCCTCTGCCGGGGTCTCGTTGACTGTAGTGTAGTGACGTGCCATGTAATGTTGCGTGCTCGACCGCCAGCCGATGCTGCAGGCTGCGGGTTCCCCGCACAAGAGAAAATTGGCGGTCGCAATTGTTCACTTTCCCATGTCTTGGCCGCGGCCTTGGCCGTGGAGAAGGGAGGGGGAGGATGAGGAGGGGAAAAGGCGGCCTGCCTTAGTGCTACGACGCCGTGTTGGTCGCGCAGATTGGTGGATTGCATGTGAGTAACGGACATCTAAATAAGCACCAAGCACTCTTCCGCTTCATCGTGCGATATCACTCGTTGCAACCAAGCAGCACGTGGAGTCGTTCGATGGACGCACAAGGGAGCTGCATGATGCGGTCATCTGGGAGAGAGGGGGTTGTGAATGGCAGGCCACCCGACCCAGGCCGATCTGTCTGTTCTACGAGAAGAAGTCCGTAAGCTTGGGATAGTCAGGCTGACATCTGGCTGCGACCTTGACGGAAAGGGGAATTGAGAGGCGGCAAGTGTTGACCGTCTTGGGTTCGCGGCTTCGTGCTGGGGCGGTCCCTTTTCCCATAACCTAAAAGGTTCCCGGCCAATATTAACAGGGCGCAGCCACAGACAGAAATATCTGGGCCTTAATTATGATGCGCTGTTGGGATGAAGGAATGATCGACAGGTCCTTTGGCTAGGGGAAACCGTAACGCTACACGCGCCCGGTTTTTTGACAACGCCAACTGTCACCGCCGGATTGAAAAAGCAACATCGACTGTCAAGGTTCAAAGAATCCTTCCCCCATTCTTCCTCGCCTCCATTTCGCTTCCATGTAGGTCATCGGGCATCTCCACTGAGAACGGCAGTACTCCAGCCAAGAGTCATGTCCCTCCTGGCCGTTCATGATGCGGGGAAGCGGCAGATTCACCGAGCCTATCCGACTGGCTCTTGTGTCTTTTCTCGTCGCGGGAGGGGCTGAACCTTGTTTTAATCCCCCGACCGTGCATGCGGGGATAGCTGCTCTAGATCGACGGGAATGCCTTATTTCCTTTTACCGGCAGGGCCAGAATGGCTTGGGCCTTTGCAACGGCCATTCACCTGATCATGAATCCTCCTAAGCGATCCAATAATTACATCCAGAGAAAAACGATCATCGCGATCCGGTGTACTTGTGGACTTCACGTGGATGTATGTCTCTTGGGATGTCTTGCCTGTATGTCTCGCTTTTCTTTCGTTCCTGGAATCGCCGACATGATTCCTGGCGGGAAGGGCGATGAAAGGACCGAGGTGCATGACTCTGGCAAACCTTCACAAATGAAATGCCTGCACTGGACAAGGTCATGGGCATGTTCAATCTCTCTCGCTGCAACCTCAGATCCCCGCTCCATGCTGCCCCGAACCAGTTTGCTTGACATGTCATTATTGTCATTTTATAACTGCGGTGCAGGCGTAGTACGGACGAACGCGCGAGGTCGCAATTAAGTCCTTCTATTGATGGCACTTTGAAATCGAAGTCAATTGTAGAAATAAACAGTTTGCACCAAATGATCAGTCAACGTCATGTCACATTGCGACATCCATCACGAAAAAGGCTGCCAAGCCAAACGACTCTCATACTTCGACTTGACCTATTTGTATCAGTGCGCGTGGATCTTTCAGCGACCGCCGCCACCATCGTCAAAATTCTCCCGAAAACCTAGCTACCGAAGCCTTCGCATCTGTCAAGATCTTCGAGCACCTACCAGCCCGTTTCCTCTCATTCAGGCAGGGCGAAGCGTAGCGCGGAACAAGTGGGATACTGCGGACCAAACACTGCAAGGGCCGCTACTTGGACGCAACTTCGTCTGTTGATGTAAGTTCGCGTCAGACTTGGGGCTGCAAACAAACTCTTGTTGCCTCCTGTTTGACTCGTTTCTCAGGAGGAACTTGGTTCGGCCAATGACGGGGCTCAATTACCTGTTGCTCGCTGAGTCTTCCTTCGAATATTCTTCCTCGGCGTTAGTTCGTCTGAAGATCGCCTCGAAACGGCTGTGTGAGGTGCATAAGTCTGTTCTAGCTGAAAGTTTCGGGTGCCTGCGACCGGAAACAATTGGCTGAGGACATGATTCGAGATGGAGGGCGGTCTGAAGACTGCATAGGGGTCACCTTGCGTGCTGGTGAAACGGGAACTCTGCTGAAATTCCACGTGAGACGAGGTTGCTGTCCTCCGCAGTCTAGCTGCAGCGGCAGTGGCTAACGGACATCTCTGAACCTGACCCTCTGCGCTTTCACGGCCCGATAGAGGTGTGGAACCAAGTCGCTGATCCGATCTCTCTTGCGGCTGAGCGCGAAAACAGGGCTCGCAGTAACCTAATTAGCCCATTGGTTTCGATCCCCCAGCCTGCATTGTTAGAGGTAACAAGGACGTGGCCGCGGAGATGACATCTCGGAAGATTTTACATGACAGCGAGGCTCTTCTCCGTCGATGATGACATTTTGTTTGTCAGGGATGGCTAGACATCATCGCAACTCCTGCAGTGAAGTTCAACGGGATTTGTTCCGTGAGAGTCAGAGAGATTCAGCGACTTCGGAGTGAGTTCATGCCTACAGATACGCGACATCTTGGCCGTTTGAAAGACCCAATTGGAAATCAGAATTTTTCGAGAATACCCGCGGCTATTTCAACAAAAACAGACTTTCCTTGAGTCGGTGTCTTCAGAGGTTCACAGTTACTGTTGCGGCGACAGTGAGAAGATTCGCTGTCTCCCCAAACCCTAAAACGTTTTCAAGATGTTCGGTCAACTGCCGGTCGCACCAAGGCTCAGCGGACTTGTCCAGTTGTCTATGACTTGACGTCACTAGAAGATTAATAATTGCTGAGCAAAAGAGCTTTTGAGTTTGTCTTCAACACCTAAGTGACTGAATAGCAATGATGTGTCTTTCAAGGTTGAAGGTGCAGCATATTGATGGGACATCTGTGACGAGCGAAACCATAAACCGCCCACCAGCGTGATACTCAGACGAACTCTTGGTCATAATATTGCTTTTCGGCTATATTCATCTCTTTCATCAACTATCCCGATCATGCTTGATCTCAATTTCTCGTTGTTGTATGCTGCACGACCACGCTCTCTAATTGGACAGGAAGATCTTATCAATCAGGAAGCCCACACTGGAGGAGGGGCATCCGGAGATTGCGGCTGGAATCGATCACTACAGAACCCACTCCGGACCGGGGCAAAAATAGAGTTGTCCCATTCGGAGCGGAGTTGACTGCCCATTCTGGCAGCTCTGAGCCCCGAATTGCCCACCGGGCCAACATTACTTGGATGGCAATGTCGTAGTCTCATGCACCGCAACTGCGCAGATTCGGAGGATGCAACCAGCCAAGCTCTCAATACGAGGTCGGCTTCCGCAGGATGCTGTCAAAGGCCTCGGTCACAGTTCCATTGCGAACGCTTTCAAGGGGTTCAAGTGCTTGTTATGTTTAAATTTCGTAAGGCGCCTCCGGGCTGCCGATATGACCGAGATCTCGGATGACAGAGTCAACCAACCAGCTCAATGGAAGAGGACCCCTTTCTTGGCGCACAAGGTAAACAACTTCCACAACCACACGATCCAGCCAAACAAGCTTATGGAAACTCCACATCATGGTCTCATTCAATACTACGCAGCTCACCACAGCCCACGGGTGCCGTGCGAGCCGAACTCGGCGTGAACCCGAGCTACTGGATTAGGAAGGACTCAACGGATCAACTTCTCTTTTGGATTCAGTTGAAAGACGACATGGTAATATTGATCAGGAATGGAGCAATACAATGTGATGCTCATGACTTCTTATAAGAACGCCGAAAACCGCCGTGATAGATACCGTCATGTTGGATTGGTAGCTGTCCAGCCACGGCCTGTCGAACCTCACCATGCGCGCCTCAACATTTCTCACGGCCCTCTGCCTTCTCGGCAGTGGTGTCGCCTCGCGTGTTGGCCGAAGAGACAACTCCACGACAACGGACACGGTGATTCCCAACCGCTTCATCCTGCAACTAGCAGATGTCAGTGACGAACCCCACCAAGTTTGTGAAGATGGTATGCTCACCGACGTGTAGGCTGCGGATGTTGCGACGGTAGCTGCAGCCATTAATGCGCGACCCGGCGCCCGAGTTGTCAAGGAGTTCAACAGCCCCGTTTTCAAGGCCGTCAGCATTGAGTCCAATACTGAGACCACCGACTCCCTCTCCAAGATCACCGACGTCGACTCAGTGTGGCCATCTCGCATGATCAAGCTCGATCCTTCGCCCAAAGGCTCGCTTGGCAAAAGAGATGCTGCAGCAGTCCCGTTCCGCGAGATTCACAAGTCCACCGGCGTCTATAGACTACATGAGGCTGGGATCTTGGGAGAGGGCGCGAAAGTGGCTGTCGTTGATACTGGAATCTACTACGATCATCCCGCTGTAAGAATTCTTCATCCAATGTTTTATGGCTGTGTGCTAATATTTAAAGCTTGGTGGTGGGTTCGGCCCTGGCTTCAAGGTTGAGGGTGGCCGCGATCTAGTTGGCGATGGATGTAGGTTACCCATGATACGATGAACGGGGAGACGGGACTGACGATACCCAGCCTGGCCGAATGAACCTAAGAACCCCGATGACGACATTGAAGATTTCCAGGGACATGGAACTCACGTCGCTGGCATTGTGGCCGGTGAAACAGAAGAGTACGACAGCCAAATAAACCGCGCGAGCCGCCTGCTAATATGGTTTCCAGGTTCAAGGGAGTTGCCCCCAAAGCCAAGATTTACGGTTACAAGGTCATGGGTGCTCGAGTAAGCAACCTATCTCGGATGATCCAGCAAATTGAAGCTCACGATTCTGTCAGGACTACACCGATGACGAGACTCTCATTGAAGCTTTCCTTGCCGCATACGACGACGATGTAAGCGGTTCATCCCAATGCCTCCAACGATATCCTTCGCTAACCGGCCATGTAGGTTGATGTCATCACGGCCAGCATCGGCGGTCCCGATGGATGGCCCGACAGCGCCTGGCAACGGGTGTGCGACCGTATCGCAGCTACTGGAATCGTCATCACCATTGCAGCCGGCAACTCGGGTTGGGAGGGCGCTTATCACGGCAGCTCCGGTTCTTCAGCCAAGGGAGTTATCGCAGTCGCATCCACAGAAGCGTCCGTCATTGCGGGAAAACCCTTCAACGCGACCTTCACCGATGCTTCCGGCGTCTCCAAAACCTTCACTATTGGCTACATGGCCGACGAAGCGTTCCCTGAGACCCTCAACGTGCCGATCGTTCCGCTCACCTTGGACACCACTTCTGAGATCGCGCGCGGATGCCAGTCATTCCCTGCCGGAACTCCCTCTTTCACCAACAAGATTATCTTGCTCCGCGCTGGAGGTTGTCAGAACTTGGTGAAGCAGGCCAACGCGAGAGCCGTCGGTGCCCAGTACGTCCTCACCTACAACGACGAGTCCGTCATCGGGGTCCCCTTTAACTACGAGAGCGCGACCATCGGCACCGTATCTGGCGACGCAGGTCATGAGATCATCAACGTCATCAAGAACGGCGGTAAGGTCACGGGCGACTTCTCCCTCGACCACTCCAAGCCCATCGGTATCCTCAACCCGTACGGCAACCTCGCAAACGACTTCACCAGCATCGGCGCCCTCAACGACCTCTCCCTGAAGCCCGATATCGCAGGGCCTGGCGGCGACGTCTTCAGCTCCTATCTCTCCCCGCCGACATGGGCTATCCTCAGCGGCACGTCGATGGCGACGCCGTATCTGGCTGGTGTCGCTGCCCTCTACATCGGCAAGTTCGGAGGCAAGAAGGTCCATGGTGCCAAGTTCAGCGAGCAGCTCATGATGCGCATCATCTCCAGCGGTGAGCCGGTACAGTGGTCCAACGATATCAACGTCGTAGACGGCTTCACTGCCTCGGTGGCCCAGGTCGGCACCGGCCTTGTCAACGCTTCCAAGGTTCTTGACTACACCACCCAGCTGTCGCTCGAGCGCTTCGCCCTCAACGACACGGCCAACTTCATCGAGAGGCACACTGTCGAGATCACCAACAATGCCGTGCAGGCGGTCACGTACACCTTTGCCGTAGAGGAGGCCGGGGGCTTTGACACCCTTGACGCTTCCGACCCGACCAAGATCGCCAAGTATCCCCTTACGCCCCAGAAGATGGTGCCGGAAGTAACTCTACCTCAAGAGGGGTTCAGTGTTGGACCGGGTGAGACGAAGACCGCGGAGTTCATCTTCAAAGCTCCAGGTGGACTCAACGCTGCCCTGCTACCCACTTACAGCGGAAACATTGCCATCAAGAGCAGTGTCGGCGAACACCTTGCCATTCCTTACCTAGGACTAGCCGCCGATCTCCAGAAGGAAATGCATGAGACCTTCGAAAAGGGGTCTCCTACAGGAACCAAAGGCCCTGATGGTAACACGGCGCTGGACGGCAGCAAGCCGGTTTCCTTCACGTTCGACCTGTCCACCGCAGCCCAAGACTTCCCCCGCATCGCGTATGAGATGTTGTGGGGAACCAAGACCCTTCGATGGGATATCTTTGAAGCTGGATGGGACGAGAGCCGCTGGACATCGTACCCGCCCGTAGTCGGAGAGAACGGCTACGTTGGAACTGCGGCGGGCTACCGTGGCTCGCCGAGCCAGGCCAACTTCGATCCAGCAAGGGATGCCAAGAACTGGACGGTTGCGTTCCCGTTGGTAAACATCTTCCGGACATCGATCGAGACAGCGAGGCACCGTGTTTGGTGGCTCGGAGGGCTCGGAGATGGGACCGACATCAAACCTGGCAATTACACGATGCGTTTTGCGGCGCTCAACCCCCTCGGTGATCCCGCCAAGGCTGATCATTGGGATGTGTATGAAGTGAAGGAGATCACCGTGGTTTCCTCTCCACACTGGTGATCGTATGATCCAACTCCGGCGGTTTGCGGTATTTGGGGTGTCGGATGTATGTAGCCGAAAGGGTCCGAAAGGATGCCCAATCTGTCGGCGCCGGCTCCCGGTGCCGGACTTTGGTGGAAGAAGGGTTAAGACTTTGCGACTTTGAACTTTCTTTTGTCTGCTTAACCAAATACTTATTATTAATTGTGAATAATAATGTTAACAAACCATGACTGAAAAGAACATGGCCCTGCTTAGCCGATCTTCGACTTTTGATCTAGACGGTCGCCGACTGCAGAGTGACATTGCAAGATAAGCGCTTGCACCCTTGGCAGGGGACATCGATAAGACATGCATCTCGTATTGATCATCACCAAGTGCTGGTCATACATGGCCTACCCCGCTGATTGCAGATAATGAGTGCAGATTTGACCTGAAACTCTCATCTGCTCTCGCATTCAATTGAAACGATTGAGATTCCGGAACCGCGATCGAAAGGTGTATTCGGGTGTTAGGAAGCGATGAAGCAGTATCGCGAGGATTACAGCGGCGGCGAGATGGGCGTCAATGGCTTCCATAACGATTGCAGTCGACCGGTGGTCTACGACGACCTTGATCCTTTTGGGCACGAGGAGAATCACCAGGTTTGCTCAAAGCATCTAACACCATTTGCAGGAGCCATGCTGAACAGGTTGCACAGATCAAGTACAAGACGCTATCATGGCATCTTGTCGCCGTCCTCATGATCGCCGAGATTGTGAGCAACGGCATGCTCTCCCTCCCCTCCTCTCTCGCCGTCGTCGGAATCGTCCCAGGCGTAGTCCTCATCGTCTTCCTCGGCGTCTTCGCGACCTACACCTCCTGGCTCCTCGTCCAGTTCAAGCTCCGCCACCCGGAGATCCACTCCATGGGCGACGCCGGGCAGGTCCTCTTCGGCCGACCGGGCCGCGAGCTCCTCGCCTTCGGCACCGTCGTCTTTGCCATCTTCGCGACCGGCGGCCAGCTCCTCGCCGGCCAGATCGCCCTCGCGACCCTCAGCGACAACAAGCTCTGCCTGATGCTATACACGGGCATCTTCGCCATCCCGACCTTCATCTTCAGCTTCCCGCGGACGATGGACCAGCTGTCGTGGCTGTGCATACCCTCAGTCATTTCCATCCTCGTCGCCGGGGTCGTGGGCATGGTCGGAGCCGGGCTGCACCCCGCGGCCGACCGGCAGGTCAGCGTCGCGGTCGCGTCGGACTTCTACACGGCCTTCATCGCCATCACGAACCCCGTGTTCGCATACGCGGGGCACTTCATGTTCTTCATCCTCATGTCAGAGATGCGGCGCCCCCAGGACGCGATGAAGGCGGCCTACGTGCTGCAGGGCTTCGCGACGACCTTCTACGCCGTGTTCGCGGTCGTGTGCTACGTCTACCTTGGCGATGGCGTCGCGTCGCCGGCGTTCAGCAGCCTGGAGCCCAAGTGGGCGAAGGCGGCGTACGGCATCGCGATCCCGAACTTCCTGCTGGCCGGGTCGCTGTATGCGCACACGGCGGCCAAGTTGATCTTTGTGAGGATCTTCCGCAAGAGCCGTCACCTGCACAGTCATACGTGGGCGGGATGGGGAACGTGGACGGTGCTAATACTGCTGTCGAACGCGGCGTCGTTTGTGCTGGCTGTGGGAGTGCCGATTTTCAATTACTTGATTGGCATCGCGGCAAGCTTGTTCGCGGCGTGGTACACGTATGGAATCGCGGGCGCGTTCTGGTTGCACGATAACTATCACGACTTTGACGGGTGGAGGCAGTGGGCGCGGAAATGGTTCCAGACACTGGTGGCGGTGTTAACCTTTGCTGCGGGAGGGTTCATCTGCGTGGCGGGGACGTATGTGACGGTCAAGGGCATTGCGGAGGCTTATTCATCTGGTGAAGTTGGCGAGCCATTCAGTTGTTAGATTACAGCAGGACAACTCATGTGAGTGGTGTTGACATGATCAATCGGCATTGGCCGAAAGCCTCAGACAGTGCCCCTGAAGATGATGTCTTGGGCGCTGAAGACACATGTGGAAGCCATGTCAGCTAGAGTCGGATGATCTGCATGATGTTTGAGACCTTGAACAAAGGAAAAGCTCCAAAAACAACTTGACGCCTCAATAACATGAGTTGACTGTGGCTATGAGCAGAGAAATGGTTGATGATCTCTGCATTAGAACGAATCTTCAACATTGAAATCGGGGAAATCTCTCCGTAAACGCTCAACCATCTTCCGTCTACAAGACCTGGCAACGTTGCAATCTAAAACACTGTGCTTTTGTCCATAATTTGTGTGTGACGGACAGTTCAAGAGATTTATTAACACTGCATAATAGACAGGGGTCCCTTGTGTGACGTCACAAACCGGCCTTGAAGCCGCTTTCGTTCCGTTTCCCGCTCACACCAAGTTCATCCCTTTCCCACCGTTGGCCGTTTTCATGTGCCCCGGTCGCTGCGTTCCACCGTTGTGCAATTCTTGGTTCCCGTCTAACCAGCAGCTCTTCCATCCAACACGCGACGCAGACACAGCTCCTCCAGCCGTGCTCGGTCTAGCCCAGCCAGGGAATGGAACTCGTCCTGGAGCACAACCTTACCCTTCATGTTCCTCCGACTGCAGGAGATCTGCTACAATCCCCTGTGTTCCTACTGGCAAATTGCTAAATCAGAGACAGGTTCTGGAATCTCGATGGGGTCCGGCCTATCTTCGTCTGACCTCGACACCGATAGACGGCCCAGCCTAGGGTCGCATTCGTGCAGCGACCGGGTCTCCAACATGGCCTGCCGATGATGACGGGTGAAGTCATCGCCGCCAACCTCGCCCAAGTGGGCACCCAATCACCGCGGCGCGTCAATACCGTTCCTGGATGAATTCAGCAACGACTGGCGTCTGCCCAGCCTCTACCAGGTTTCGCCCCGAGGCGCTTTGCCGGACCGGCCTGTCACGCTTGTTGTGCCACAAATCCCACCTCGCTTCGACTCGCTTGGAGGCGGCCTCTGCGATAGACGGGCGTGATATTGTGGCGTTTTCTTCTTCTTTTCCTGTTGCCGTGACGGCTTCCAGTTCGTCCACGACTGCCATGCTGCCTCCGCGGCCGCCACCTCGGTAGCGCCCAGTCCCGTGGCTATCACCCTTTCCACTGAATGGTCTCATTAAGTCTGTAGTGCGACTCTGTGATGGAGGTACCGGCGTACCCTTTGGTCCATTCCCCGGGAGCAACCATCTCCCCGCGTTTTCGATATACTTGAATCTAGGGCAGGGCAAAAGTCGCCTCAGCCAAGTATCCAAGTATCCGTTCCTGGATCAAGTCGAATGACTTGGACACGCCGTCCTTTTTTTTCTTCGACCTTATCCTTAATCCAAATCTCTTAACCTTCTTCCTCCTTCTTAATGCAATTGTGATGCGCCGAGAGAGGTGACCATCACTCCCCTGTCTCGCAAAGGGTCCATAATCTTTAAACCCGTCACATCTCTCTCATCAATCTGCTCCAACTCTACCCAAATCCACGTCTCACATACAGCTACCCTGCCGTAGGTGACCTCACAGGCTGCTTCCATCCCGCTCCAGACTGCGGGCGATGTGACAATCCCTACCACCCATCTGCAGGGTGGCGACATCATAGCAGCGGCGTCCAACCACTGTTCGCACGTCAGAGCCTCCCACCCAAACAGCCGTTATCTCGTATCCCAGCAGTCGCCACGCCCATTTTACCCTTCCCCTTTCTCACGATGTCCTTTGTAAATCTCTCCCGTCCTCCTCTGGACCACCGCTCGCACAGCGCGCCACATACACGACCACGATTCAACTCCCAAAACACCTCCGACCGCCTACGAGAAGGATCTGGCCTGCGCCCCCGACCGTTCGGAATGGTGAGCAACATCAAGAAAGATAGGAAGTCGATGTTCAAAGAGGTGGGACTGGAAGATGATCTCAGCGATGAGGACATGCCGGGCACGCCCACGTCGCAGCACGCGCGCGATCGCAAGGGGTCGGTTTCGAGTGAGAAAGAGTTCGGTGACGCGAGCGAATTAGTATCGGAACGCACCCGAAGTTCGAACGACGACAGTAACGGCGATGGAGACGGAGATGGTGACGGGGACAGACGGCGGTCCGAGGCCGGGCGGCATGATTCTTCCAGCCATCCCCAACGCCAGAATTCGATGCAGGTTGGGAAGCCGTCTTGGTACACCAAACTTCGGCGGCCGAAAGTCAAATCAGTCTCAAGCGCGCCGCCGCCGACAGTTGCGAGCCTCCAGCGATTCGCCATGATCGCATTGATCATTGCCGTCATTCTTCCGGCTTTCAGTTATAGTAACGGCGGCCAAAAGATTGGAAGTGGAGCAGACGCCGGTGTGATCCGGCCGCGACAGACCACATCTACCGATGTTTGCTTGAGATGGAGTCAACAAGGTGGGCTCTTTGTGTACTGCATTGATCGGACATAAGCTAACCAGGAGCAGTCGCATTGCTCAATGGGACTTTATACATATACGGAGGACAGGCCAAAACTGAGGCCACACAAACCACGAACACATGGAGTAGGTCGACTAACATCGGACGTTGAGACTGTTTCTAATCCGTACCACGCAGACAACAACTTTCTTACTCTAGACCTCACGAAGTCTTGGGATCGGTCGTCACCATCGCTCACCGGGAAGCAAAAGCCTGATGGACCACCCGCGGTCGCAAATGGCTACCTGTGGAACGACTACAACTATCTCTACCTCTACGGCGGCCAGTTCGCCGATAATGACGGCGCGGAAGGCGTGTACGCGACCCCTGCTGCCATGTCGATCTGGCGGTACTCCGTCAAAGACAACTCCTGGCTCGAATTCAGCGACCCCAAGACCTCGTCAGGAAACTACTCGACCGATGCCAATGTCGCTATTCAGCGATCCTCCGAAGGAGCTGGGCTGTCGGTTCCTGAGCTCGGTCTAAGCTGGTACTTCGGCGGCCACTTGGACCAGTCCACAACTCCAGGGTGGTCGATTCACACACCGAGGGTCTACCTTAAGAGTCTGCTTGAGTTTACGCACCCAGGTTACATGAACACCGGGGTCAACTCGCTCCGTGGCGCGGGCGCTGCTGACGGCGGTGTCTTCCGCAACATTACCGAGGGCGGTTTGCAAGACTCTGAAGCATTTCCCGAGAGAGCTGATGGTGTGCTTGTGTTCGTGCCGGGCTGGGGTGTCAGGGGCGTCTTGATCGGCATGGCAGGCGGCTCGGCAGACACCTTTGTTGACGACTTGGGAACACTGGATGTTTACGATATCGCCACGTCGGAGTGGTATCATCAGAAGACAACGGGCGACAAGCCTTCAGTCAGGGTGAACCCCTGTGCTGTCATTGCCAGCGCACCCGACGCGTCCAGCTTTCAGATCTACTTCTTCGGCGGACAAAACCTCCAGCCATACGTAAGCTCTCTGATCTGTTTGAGTGAGTTCATATCGCTAACCTCCACGCAGAAACAACAAACTCAGTATAATGACATGTACATCCTCACCATCCCCTCCTTCACCTGGATCAAAGTCGACGAAGGCGACGGCGTACCATCGCCCCGGGCAGGCCACACTTGTAGCATGCGCGATGGCCAAATGGTCGTCGTGGGCGGCTACATCGGCCAGAACGAAACCTGCGACAACTCCGGCGTATACGTCTTCAACGCCAGCAGCCTCCAATGGAGCGACAGCTTCAAGGCGGCCGACCACCCTGCCGACATCAGCCCGGACAACTCCGTCCTCGCCGGATCGTGGGGCTACAAAGTCCCCGGCAAAGTGCAGAGCGTCATCGGCGGCAACTCCGACGGCGGCGCCACTGCCACAACCCCCGCCGCCGGCCCCGCAACAGGCGGCCCCTTCGCGACCGGCAAGCCCCCGGTCTTCACCATCACGCAAGACGGCGCGACGGCTACGATCACGGCGTTCGGCCCCACCAGCACCGGTGGCTCGGCCCCCGCCAAGGACGAAGATGACGGCCCGAATGCTGGGTTGGTCGCCGCGGGCGTCATCGCTGGCATCCTCGGCGCGCTGGCCCTGTACCTGGGCTTCTGCGCCTGGCTCTACCGCCGCCAGGTCGCGGCCTACAAGCAGCATCTCTCGCAGGTGAACCGGTACTCGGGCGCCAGCTCGATGCACTTTGGCGGCGCGCTGTTGGCAGCGGGAGCAGCCGAGCGTCAGGAGAAGCGCGGCCACCGCAGGGATGCCAGCACAGCCAGCAACGAGTCATTCTCGTGGGTGGGAGCGGGTGTGGAGCCGAAGTGGATGATGGACGAGCCGACGCCAGGGTCTGGATCCGGGTCCGGAGGCACAGGGGGTACGGCGTTTGGCAGCGGGAGCGGCGGTAGTAACCCCAGGAGGCCGAGTGAGGATATGCGCAGCGGGAGGGACCCGCGGACGAGCTCGAGCAGGAACGCGAATACGGACAATGAGAGCGTCACGAGCGCGGATGGGCTGCTGGACGGGCAGGAGCCGAGTTTCTTCTCGGTTGTGATGGGGCCGAGACGGGCGCTGAGAGTGGTTAATGGGGTGGAGTAATGGGACTGGGAAAAGTACACGATGTGAAAGCGATACGACTGCATGAGAACACGATATGGAGTTTCTGTATATACTATGCACATGTCCGAGGCGGAGTGTGCTCCTTGCAATCGCTAGATACCCTTCCGCTATGTACACGAATTGATATTTACACCATTGAGACGATATCAACAGCTCAATCTGGGAGCAAAAGGTGTGATTTGACATGATTCTGTCTCTAGTATCGAACCACAAAGTCCTTCGGATCGGAAAGCTGCGCAGCATTGCTCGCCTCAAACGGGTACTTTCTCTCCAGCTGCTTGATCAACTCCACATGCTTCTCGCTGCGAGGCGTAACCTTGAACTGGAAATCCGTTCCGTACATCAGCACGCCCGGCTTCGGCTGCACATCCACCTCGATCTCTCTACCATCCTCGCCCACGGCCCAGCTCAAGTTGAACGCCGCAATCGTCTGCGCGATGTTGAGATACAGACTGTTATCAGCAAACACCTTGCCAACGCAAATCCTACGTCCGTAGCCAAACGCTTCGGTATGAGAGTCGGGCTCATTGCGAGGCGGGAGGAAGCGGTCGGGGTTGAACGTGTCTGGATCAGCATGGACCTCGGGGTCGTGTAAGAACCAGTAGACTGAAGGCAAGATCATGGCGCCCTTCGGAATGCGATATCCCTCGTATTCGAAATCCTCGGTTGCTGTGTGCGGGAAGCCCATGGGCGTGAGCGGCCACCATCGCAAGGCCTCTTTAACCAAAGCATCTACGTATGGTAGCTTCTCGCGGTCCTCGAAGCCAGGCAGGCGACCCGTTCCGATGACCCGGTCAATTTCCTCTTGCGCTTTGCGCTGGACGTCGGGGAACTTGAGCATGGCCAAAGAAAAACTAGTCAAGACAATCACCGTCGTGTCTGTAGAGGCGCCGTAGAGACTGCAAGCTGCCCACAACACGGCGTCCTCGTCCTCGGCACTCAAGTTTCCATCGTCACCCGCTTCCAGCTGCTGCACGGTCTTGGGTACGAAACAAGTAGGGGAGGTAAAATTGGCCATCTGGTTCTTGACGAACTCGAGTGGAATGTAGGCTGACGACTGGATCGACTTGCGCCACTGCTTTGCCTTCTTCTGGAAGGTCGCGCCGGGGAAGTTTTCAGGAAGATGGCGGAGGGCAGGGAAGATGTCGACGGCCCAGGCCATGGGACTGGCAGCGATTGCAAACTCCGAGAGGGCCTTTTCGATCATATCTACCAAGGCATCCGGCTTGTGAGGCTCGACGGTGTATCCGTACGTCACCTTCAACGATGTGGCCGCGGCAGCCCTTTTTCATTTGCTGTCAGCAAGCATATGCAAGACAGGATTGTAATCTTGACTCACTTTTTAAAGTGACGCAGCAAGTCGCTAGGCTCCCTCAACGCACGCACAAGCTGCCGGCCCACCTCTGCCACTTGTACATCGAGAAATTGCGCCGCAGATGCCTTGGTTCCCAATTCCTGATGAACGAATTTGCGGCGACGGAGGTAGTCGGGAGTGTAGCCTTGACAGAGGAGCACATTTTCGTAGCCACACAGCTTGCCCGCCATTTCCATCGTGGGTCGTCCAGATGTTTTTACCGCATCCTGGTCAAGCAAATCGTGCGCCATCTGCCTGTCGTTGACAATGACGAGCGTCATCCCCATGACCGTCACGGAACTGATTGGCCCATACAAGTCCTTGTGCTTGATCCAGTGGAGGTGCTCCGGGACGCCATTGGGTGGGAAGTCTCTGATGTTTCCGAGAAGCGGGAGTGGCTTGGGGCCGGGCGGAAGCTTGCCTCGGGGTTTGGTTGAATGATGGTAGACGGTGTACGCCACCAAGCCGAGGATGGCCAAGATTGGCCAAGTTATGACAGCCATGGTGAGGTCGTCAGCAATTTTGCTGACAGGCGCGCAAGTCTCGCCGCTCTAGCGTAGTCAATTGGCACAGGTAGGAACGAATGAGATCGCGATCATTGGAAATTGTGACCATGTGGCCTTCCAGCGAGAAGAGGGGAAACCAACGACATGTTTACACCCCGGTTCCGCACGTGATGTTATCTCCTGCAGGAAGGCGGCACAGTTACACGAGTGTCGATTCGTCTTGGCGTGGTTACTCATCAGTTGCTTTGAAGTCGTTAGAGATCGCGAAGGCCGGGGTTCGACGTCGTCACCGGGCGTTATGGACTCAAATTGACCTGCCGAACGCCCGGAGCGAGACCTGGACTGACCGGCGACCACCCCGAGACCGGTCGGCCCCACCTTTCCGGACGCTGACATCGGCAGGCCTCGGTCTGGGGATCGAAGTAAAGGAGGGGCAAATGAGAACTCCACTATGAATAGGCAAAGCTTTCCGATGAACAGATGGAAGAACATTTGGCCCGCCTCATCCCGAAGCTTCACGATGATTAAGCGCGTAAGGCGGTCGCTTGAACTTACCAATGTTGGGACGAACCTATGAACAGTTCCACGGTCTCATAGCAACACCCGAGTCTGCAAAATGATACCAGGTCCGGCGAAAGTTCGCCTCGTTCTCGGCTGGCATAAGGCGTGAAACCCCATGTCGAGGTTGCTGAGCTGTATCTAGCCGCGAGAAACTTTGGCGCCTCGCAAGAAATGCACCTTCGCGTGGCACCCGAGACAAAAACAACGGCTACTCGCCAGAAACGACGGTACTCCAAGACGCTTGTCTCACGGGAAACCAATGACAACTTGGACATGGCGTGAAAGCATGCCGCCCAAGACCTCTCAAGTTAAAGCTTGAGCATATCGGTGAATCAATCTCGTATCTGTCGTTGAGGATGCCAACTCTTGCTCCCGTGTCTCATTTCTTTCCCCGATGTCTCTTGCGACGGAGCACAAGTGGTCGAGGACCGATCTCAGCTCGCGTCCAAACTTTTTTAGACCAAGACACGGCGGCGATCATAGCTCATTAAGCTTGTTTATAATGACAAACTCCACAAGGGGATTAGTCTGAAAGTTTGCGGTAGAACCGAGACCTTACCCATTGGCTAGCGGCATTTTACAGGGAAATCATCATCTGATCTTTCAAGTTTTTCTCCCCAAGGCTTTGAGGAGCTTAATCAACTCTACTCAATTTCCCTTTCGTAAGAAGTGCGAACATTTCAACGGCTGACCGCTGCTACGCTGCGGCTCCCGCCGAGGACCCAAGATCCCCGCCCCTCCCGCTCTTGACTCGTGCCACCCGCTCCCGCCAGCGCGCTATCACGAATTCGCGAATGTGTCGCATGTCCCTCTGATGTCTTTCGGGGGAGGGTTACATACAGTCGGCGATCACGCAATGACGATTCCCCGGGATACTGAGTCAGCCCGCAATGCAGTATCGCCCGCATCAACTCGAACAGCCGCCCAAGGCGTAGAAGGCGTGCTCGCCGGTAATTCCGCAGGACCCAAGACGACCAAACTTAAAAAAAGAATATCACACCCACCCCCTTGTTGAAGGCAGATCGATGCCACATTCAAGGACACCCACCTGAAGAGACCGACCTACCTCTTTCAGCGATGCTGTCGACTCTCGATTGGCACCGTCACTAGATCCTTTACTTTACCTGACGCTAATGCCACGGCCCGATTTCCCCACAGGACGGGCATGCCGTGGCGCTGTCACCCAGATCTACGGCTGCTTAGGCTCATTTCAGATGTCTCGCGGTATCACACCATCAAGATGCCGTGGCACGCACTTTTGAGATGTCCGGGAAACGAACAGTTTCTCGTTTCGATAAATAGCATGGAATGCCCCTGGGTTGAGAAAAAAGAACTTGTAGATCAGCAGCTTCTCCTGACAACAGCCTAGCTCTCTAATACCCATCTCACCGTCTACACTCTTTTACTAGACCATCACAGCACTGTCGCTATCATGAAGTTCACTCTTTCATCCGTCATCCTCTCGGCCCTGAGCCTGGCTTCCGCCGCGCCCATCGCCAACTCCTCCACACTCTACGATGCCGTCATCGTCGGCGGTGGCCCTTCAGGTCTCGCCGCCCTGAGCGCCCTCGGCCGTGTCAGGAGAAACGTTCTCCTCATCGACTCTGCCGAGTACCGCAACGCCCCTACGAGGCACATGCACGATGTCCTCGGATTTGATGGTAAGGATATCCTTGTAAAACATTTTTGCCCGCACATCTGCTAATCTGCCCCAACAGGCGTCACCCCCGCATGGTACCGCTACGCCGCCCGCAAGCAGATCGAGGCCTACGAGACCGTCTCCGCCATCAACGGCACCGTCACCAAGATCGGCGGCAGCGACGCCGACAACTTCGAGGTCTCCTACACCGGCGCCGAGAACAGCACCCAGACCGTCAAGGCCCGCAAGATCGTCCTCGGCACCGGCCTCCAGGACATCCTCCCCTCCACGCCCGGCATCGAGGAGATCTGGGGCAAGGGCCTGTACTGGTGCCCCTGGTGCGACGGCCACGAGCACGCCGACCAGTCCATGGGCCTGCTCGGCGACCTCACCGACGTCCCCTCCCTCGTGCGCGAGATCCTCACCCTGAACACCGACCTCGTCGCCCTCGTCAACGGCACCGACACCCTCGAGAACCGCAACGCCACCGAGGCCAAGAACCCCAAGTTCCAGGAGTTCCTCGACCTGCACAACGTTACCGTCGAGAACCGCACCATCGCAAAGGTCACCCGCCTCCAGGACGGCGGCGCCCACCCCGCCGACCCGTCCCTCGCGACCGCCCCCGAGCACGACCTCTTCCGCGTCGACTTCACCGAGGGCGAGCCGCTCGAGCGCTCCGTCTTCTTTGCCAGCTTCCCCGACGAGCAGCGCAGCTCCATCGGAGCGGATGCCGGCGTCACCCTCTGGGGCGGCAGACTCGCTGTTGACGTTGCCAAGGGATACGCGACCAACGTCAACGGCATCTACGCTATCGGTGACGCCAACTCGGACAACAGCACCAACGTCCCCCACGCGCTGTACACCGGCAAGAGGACTGCCGTCTTCCTCCACGTCAGACTCGCCAAGGAGGACCAGGCCAAGGAGACTGGCGTCGAGCTCTCTACCCTGCTTAAGAGAGACACTGAGCACGAGGAGCGCGCCCTCTGGGACGTCGTCAACGGCAAGCGTGACGAGATCCTGTACGCTGGCGAGTTCGACCAGTAAGGACTTCATGTACATGATTTGGGATGCCAGCGGAGGCGTTTTTACATAGACAGGCGGCGTTTGGAAAAGTTACAATGACATTTCATTTTGATCCTTCAATCTGCTTCATCTTCAATCTCCAAGTTGCCAACCTTGAATTTCTTGCCCTTCATGTCTGCGTAATCATTGTGATGATGGTAGTTCTTTACGCGCTCTCTGACGTATTGCAGGCCAGTGACTGGCTCCGCGTTCTCGGCATCATCCTTGACGAGCCCGAGTCTCTTTAGTAGGGGAGAAGGAGCTGGCTTGATGTCGACATCGTCACCGGGTCTCACAAAGTAGAATAGCCCCTGGCGGAAGAGATGGGCCTGGTCTTCGGGCGGTCGGACGACCCGATGCGTCGTCGACTTGAGGTACCCTGCAGACCAGAAGTCGAGGGTGTCGCCCACATTGCAGACGATGCCGTTATCAACGGGCGGGACGTACTTCCATTCGCCGGAGGACGTCTTGATCTGGAGACCAGCAACGTCCTGGCTCCACAGCAGCGTCAGGGAACCAAAGTCAGTGTGGGCGCGGGACCACGTGTTGGCGACTTTGAGGTCGTCGACGAGGGATCGCGGATGGTAACCCATGTATCGAAGATGATCTTCGCTGGGGTCCTCATATGCGTGACGGGAGGAGAAGTAGTCTTCTGGAAGCTCAAGGATGATGGAAAACAGAGTAAAGACCTTGCTAGCGACCTCGAGTGAACGCTATTCATGTTTTAGCTGATGTTCTCTGCAAAGCTAGGAGCACACTCACCCTAGAGAAATCCTCAATCTCCTCGCGATAAGGCTCGAAGAAAGGATGAAATGGCTCATTAGCATACTTGGGAATGAACTTCGCAATGTTCACTGACTCCACATTGTTGAGTACTTCTGTGCCTTGCATCTTCTTATCATGAAACTAGTTTTACCAGGTCAGCCAATGCCCTCTCTGTCAGTAGGATCAAGACATACCGGCCTGTATCCAAAGTAGTTCCCCTTGGAAAAGTCACACGTGTTTCCTGGCCTTGCTTTATCTTCAACGGGAAGGCCGAAGAATCCCTGTCCGATGTCATACTGGCGCTGTACCTCCTCAGGCGTGAAGCCAGTATTGATCAAGCTGAAGAATCCCGTATCGTGAACCTGACCATCCTGTCAACGACTGCTCGCTGTTTACACCGGTGTTACTCACGGCTTGGCGCAATTCTTCAGCAAGCTGCTTCTTGCCACCCGGCTCGTCAAACTTGCCAATATCGATCACCTTGATATCCGCCCAGGGGAGATCATGCGTGGTCTTGGCTGGGCGCTGCCATTTCGGCAGGGGTGTGGTTTCAGGAGAAACGGCCGACGGCATTTTGGGCTTCCTTTCTTTTCAATTTTCGCTGGCAATTCGGCGAGCAAAGGCGTCGAATTGAAGTCAAATCGCAATGATAAATACCCCTCCATCTGATGTCACGACGTTCCCCGCGCCGGTACTTTCGCGCCGTGCCGGAGGCGGATCGCCGCGTTCTGAGCACGCCATCTCCCTCAACCATGACGAGCCGAATCCTCAGACGATGGTTGGTGAGAACACCCACATGCCATGCGACTCGGAGCTCCTTGCTGGTTCAATTAGGATGATTTGCATGAGGATTTCGGCGTGCATCCATCAAGGATAGGTGACGTTGAGGCCGACGTCGGGGTCACTCCCATCAGTCCTTCACATGAGACGAATTTCACCATGATTAGATGGATGCACCAATGAAACAACCAATACCATGAAAGAGGATTGGTCTTTTTACCATTGAATTGACTGACTGGAGAAATTACTCGCATGCAGGCGATTTTCGATGCCGAAAGCGACATCAAGGTCAACCTAAGCGAGTCCCACTGTGCAGCGCGCCCTACATAGGCATCCTATCTTCTCCACAACAACAACAGCGAATCAACAACGCATTCTTAGTGTAGCGGTTATCATCCCAGCCTTCCACTCGAGAAATCGGTCAGCTGGGGACCGGGGTTCGACTCCCCGAGGATGCATTACTTTTGCTGGTTGTTTTGTTTGCTGATTTACCTTGTCCGTTTCACAACGACGCTCTTTTTGGGATTTGGCAGAGCAATTGGTTTTTATCTTCATCCGGAGGGCCGAAGCGGGATCGGTTTACTCTACGGGAAAAGGATCCGTGCACATCCGTGCTAGGACGGCGATTGGATTGGTCGACGCAGCGCGGAATAAGAAGGGGGCAGGAAGGAGGCCGGGTGAGGGTAACGGTAGCGGCGGCAGGCGCGAACTTTCGCTCCCGGAGTTTTGCTGCATTTGCCGGCTTCAGCGTCCATAGTGTCTGTTACTATTTCTATCGTAATTATTATTCCTATCATCTCTGTCTTCTCTTTATGTTGTGTATGTCGTCTCCCTGCCTCGTCTCTGTTATCGCGTTACCTACTTCTGGAAATCCCTCAAACTAGGTCTTGCTTGATGTACTGGGTGCTGAAGCCGCATGTAAGGAAGAAAATCGTTTGTCTCGCATCCTTGGGGAAACGAACCCTTGTCCTTGGTTTTGCCGATTTCTGGCTACTCGCCAGCGTAGCGACGAAGAGTGCAGGGACGACAGGGACGATACCAGAGAACGACACCAGGAGACAACACCGGAGAACGATACCGGAGGACGACACTGGAGGATCATTCCGAGGGTAGAGACGTCATGAACAACAAACACCATCAAGACAACGGGAAAGACATCAATTGAAAACGCATCCGCATAGGATAAACTGACCAATGTTCATAGCCGAAGCCTCGCAACGCTGTCACTTCTTCCCTCGCATTGCGTAGGAATACATTGAGCTAGGCGATATTATTCGGGGTCTAATAGGAAGATACTTCGGCACCCTGGAAATACGTTGCTTTTGCTATTTGTCGACAATTCTGCTTCCCTTTCCCCCTTGCAATCCTCAGGGACAGAGCAATGGCGACGTCTTTGTAATGTCTATGGACATGTTGAGAGACGTGTAATTTCGATTGCAGAACACGGCGGGGTTGTAGAGATGCTTATCAATTCATTTGATTTTCCTGAAATTGTGACCAAGCGTGGCTATTAATGTTAGTTGTGGTATGCCGACCGCCTACTTCACTCATATGCGGACTGGAAACCAGCATTATCTTCGAGCACCTCCGTGGCAAGGCTGACCTGTATTTCCGTTAGTATGGTAGCTGTAGAGACAGTCGAGCTAGCGAGAAGCGCAACCTGTCGTAGAGGAATGTGCTGTGTTGATTTTAGCGGCACATGTAGGCGCTGGGCCGCATTTTCCAGAAGAGGTAGATCTTCTTAAGCTAACTGAGCCGAGGCTCTCCCGTGTTGAAAGCTCACACTGGGTACGGCAGCTAGACGAGTAAGTTCTGTCACCTGGCCGACCCAGTCGTGGATTGCGGCTAGGGAGTATGGGTCTGGACCAGCCTCGACACTGGGAGGGATCTCAGTATCGAGCCCTTTGGAGTTGTCTTCACAGCCTCAACGCGAGCTAAGGGGATGAAGTATCGTCCCACTTGTACTGACTTATTGCTTTCTCGGGTATCGACCCGTCATAAGAGCTGTTAGGTAGAATGGAGGAGCTACCAAGTTTGGTAAGTATGCGCAGACTCACGGAAGAAAGCGGGTCGGGGATAGCACCGAGCAAGGCGGCGATTTTGCGGGAGCTATTTCTAGCCTTTCAATATAAGAGTAACCATCTTACTGGACGAAGCACCCGGCGAAGTGCTCTTACTTCATTTAGCTTAGTATTGTGTATCCTCTTACAGGGGTGGGCTATGAAAGTTCCTCGACATATCAGAGTAGCCGTGCAGAATGTGATGATCACACTCTTCGGTTGCGCTCAAGCGCAGGCACAGCATTATGCTCGGGGTTATTGCTCTTCCCGATTGGCCCTGACTACCCTGTCGTCGAAACTGTTACAAGCAGGAGTTCTTTGACGCGGGGTCGTTGGTCGTATCCGCTTGAGAACTTCAACAGGCTCGGGTACCTACTCCGTGTGCCCAACAAGACCGGCTGAGTGTGGTCTATGTAAGATAAATGGTGGGTCGACGGGAAAGAACTGCGCAGCCTACTTCGGCTTGGCGGTTGCTCAGCCGCTGATGCCCCGGCATTCGCGGCTCCAGCCTGTTTACATCTTCTCTTATGATTCAGAATGGTGAGCGACTTTTCCACTTTGCATGCACTTCCGTCATTCTATCGTCGGCAGCATGTCAGTCTATCGAGTTGTCGGCCTCCCCACGGGCCTGTCCAAGGCCAGTACAAAGGAGATACTCGATGAGCTCTTTGGCACAGAGACACAGACGATAGTCCGCTCTCTGGGTCTGTACCCCCACGCGGACTACATGGTTGCGATTGTCATGTTCTTCCCTGTGCCGAGTCCTCTGCTGAAAGGGCATTCCTGGAAATTCGACAAGGTCCTGTCATTCGAGGGCCAAGTGCGGCGTGTCCAGGTCGAAATCGACACGACCTTTCTCGGTTTCACTCCCTTGAACGTTGTGGAGGACACTCATGACAGCAGGGTTGACTGCATTGTCGTCAGTGAATTTGGCAGTCACTCTTTTGAATCTTGGAAAGACGGGTGTGGTCAATTCATGTGGCTGGTGGACGATGATACAGCGTTTCCCCCAAACGTCCGCGTTCTGCTTTACGGCTATAACGCCTCACTGCGCGGGACCGAGTCAACCCAGAATCTCACCGACTTTGGCGACCAACTTGCCATCTCACTCCGGAGTGTACGGCCTTTGTCCAACACTCCAACGCAATCGAAGGCTCGGCCTATCGCGTTCATTGCTCACGGCCTGGGCGGGCTGGTTGTCAAAGAAGCCATCTATAGCTTGGCAAAGGAAAATGATTTCAACGCCCAATACATTTGCGGCTTTGTATTCTTCGGCGTACCGCATCAAGGGCTATTGGTCAAGCCCTGGCTTCGTCTGATCAAAGAGCAGCCAAGTCGGCAGCTTCTGGAGAACCTCAAGCCAGGGTCACCTTATCTAAAAAGGCTAGACAAGAGCTTTCAAGAAGCCATAACTTTCCAGCGCATGAAAGTGGTCAGTGTTCTCGAGGAAATGAACACACAGGGCACGCAGAAGAATAGCAACGGAACCGTGGGGCGAACTGCAGATGGAGAATTGCTGGTTCCGATCGGCTCGGCTCTGGGTCACTGGCCAAAATCCGTGTCTCTTGGTCAAATGGCCATCAATCGCAACCATGACAACCTCCCGAAGTTCCGGGGCCGCTTTGACGAAGACTACCAAACATTCAAACACTGCTTACAAGACATGTGGGGAACTGCAGTTGAAGATGTCCAAAGAAGATTTGGAGCCAACAGGAAGCCAACCAATTCGAACATACCCCTCGTGCAGGAGAGGTTACGAGAAGTTTTGCCAGAAAAGGATCTGCCTGTTGGTCTGATACCGATTTGGCCGGATCCACATAACGATAACGCAACCGATATTCCAACAGATGTGGACCTAATCGCCATCCATGGTGTTGGGGGCCACGCCGTCGAGACTTGGACTTGTGGCGATAGATTCTGGTTGCGGGACTTTCTGCCATTGGATTTCCCTAGAGCCCGCGTGTTGACCTTTGGTTTCGACGGATCTTCAGTCTTCAACGCCTCCAAACCCAGCATTGCCAACATTGCCACCCAGCTGCTATCTGGTATCCAGCAGCTGCGAAGAAGCAAAGCCGAAGCGACCGATCGGAAACTTATATTCGTTTGCCATGGGATTGGTGGGATAGTCTTCAAGCAGGCCATGATCATGGCTTGCGAGAGTGAAAGTCGATACAGTGGGCTCGGAAAGTCCGTGGCGGGTGTCATATTCCTCGGCACACCGCATAAGAAAGCCAACATTGATTACTGGTCGGACCTGCTTAAAAATATTGCCCTTCTTTGCGATCATCAGCAGAACCTGTTGTCCAGCCATAAGGAAAGAGCCATTGAGCTGGGATCTATTTGTTCGGATTTCGAGGAGCGTGGAATGCCAGCGGGCCTACAGGTCTTCAGCCTTTTTGAGCAACATATTACGGAGAGATTAGGATCTCTGGTAGGCTACTGAAGCCTTTTTCGTCAGCTGTTGAGTGATAACCACTAATACATGGTTTGCAGGTCGTCGACAAGTCCTCAGCAATTCTCCATCTGCCTGTAGAGACTACTCTTCCACTGGACGCGGATCATGACAACATGTCAAGACATCCCACAAGGTCCAGCCTTAATTATTCGACAGTCTTCAATTGCATTGCTGAGTTGGTGGATAACATCTCAGGAAAACCTGAATATACCTGTGCGTAAAGACACTATACAGTCCCAGCCCAGCTTATCGATACTTTGGAATCGCTCAGATAGCTAACGTTTAAGAGCAAGCAGTCTTTAACTCTTCGCAACTCCGCTTTCTGTTAGATTTGAGAGCCATAGACTCAGGAAGAATCCTATCGCTGATTCCCGTTTACTCCAATAAGTCATCCAAGTGGCTGCTTGAAAATCCCGATTTTCAATCGTGGACTGGGCAACAAGGCCGCCGAACTACTTGGCTTCATGGGCCACCCGGCTCAGGCAAGACGATACTCATGAGAGGTGTTGTCGCTCACCTGATCGAACAAAGCGAGTCATCCACAGACATTGTCATTCAAAAGCCGCTATACTTCTTTTTCGACGATAAGGACTCCACACGGAATACATCGTCTGCTTTTGTGCGCTCTGTTTTGAGTCAGATTCTTGTTGATGCACGAACGTCGTATCTCATCAAGTATCTGGAGGGTCGTGATTACATAGAGGATGCGCAAGTGGAAGACAATCTCTGGGTATGTCTTTCGAATGTTATTGAGAGATCACGAGGAATTGTGTTCCAGTTTGTTGTCGACGCGATTGATGAAGTGCTTCGTAGCAGTGTCGGCGAAACAACAACAATCCTCCACAGACTCAAGCACCTCATCACCCAGGACCTGAGTGGCCGGGTTAAAATGATATCTCTCACCGCGAGATGCCGCAGAATTAGTTTCTGAAGATGGATGTTGCCACCATTAATATCGACAACGATTCTAATTGGCAAAGTGTTCGGTCTTTCATCCGCCGTCAAATACGAAGATGTGGCCACAAATCCCACATCTCAACCAGTACCGGAGATGTCGTGGAAAACAAGATTATGGAGATGTCTCGGGGGAACTTTCTGCATGCTAGACTTGCATGGGACCAGCTCTTTGAGGGCATGACAAGCTGGTCCCGGCATCAGATGCACAAGAGCATAGATCAGCTCAGTGCAATCTCCAACGGTCTAAATGCAGCCTATTGCAAGCTCTTGAGCAGCATCCCGAGAGAGCACCGGAGTAAGGCCAAGGCCTCTTTCGCCATTCTCCGAATCACTAAAGAGAAGCTGACGTCTCGCCAACTTGCGTTTCTTGCCAACTTGCACACCCAAAAGTTAGATACGCAACTATCACTGTCTGAAGTCCTGTCTTAGAGTGCCGAATTTGAGAATTACTTAGCGGAGGCATGTGGATACCTCATCAGAAGAGCCGGTGATGGTTCGGTGGATTTCAACCACAGTTCTGCCAAGGACCTGTTCACAAACAGTACGGAGGGCCTCTTGCCAGAGGAGAAACAAGTCATTTCAACTTTTGAGGTCTCAGGGGCGGATGCACACGCCATGATGCACGCTTTGTGCATGTCTATCTTTCAACTGGAGAAGAGACAAGCGGACTGGTGGCACGAAGTTCTGGAAGATGTGCGTCAAGCTCAGGACAAACTGAGAAGATCATTCACCACCTCTTGGGTATCTCGCGAACAAGCAAACGAAGTAGCCGACTTGGGCGCTGCTCGCATCCAGTCCTTCGCCAGAACCCCTTGCTTCACCTATGCACTCCGATATTACATCAGTCATTACGAAGCTGCGACGCCCAGCTCCCATATCGATATCGCACTTGTCTCGTTCATGCATACTCGACAAGCGTACCACTGCCACAACATGTGGTTAGCGATCCGCGAAAGGTATAGAGACTGCGACCTGAACAGGACCATCCCAGTGCATACGGATCGTGAAGAGCAAAGCACTAGCTCAAACCTATACAAAAGTGAAGCTCTGTTTCGGATTATGACGCAAGGAGACTGTCCACGGATTGTGAACGGTCTCGCGGCTCAAGGTGCCAATATCAATCACGTGGCCGACTCGAACCACGAACGCGTCACACTTTTGTCGTGGGCTATTATCTGCAGACGAAAGGGTTCTTTTAGTGCGCTTTTGCGCAATGAACAAGTCCAAGTCAACTACAGCCCCGACGGTATTCGTACGCCGCTTCACCACGCAGCTCGTTGCGTAGACGACGTATTCTACGTCCAGAGGTTGATAGATCATCCCTACACCAATGTCAACATTCTTCACGCATCTAAGACGGCGCTTCACCTGGCGCTTGATTCAAAGAATAAATCAGCAGTCAAAGCACTTGTAGCTCATTCAGATATTGATCTTAGCATACGAGATTCGCATTTGGAGACTGCCTACCTCAAGGCATTTGAGCATACCATGTGGGAACCGTTCCTGCTAGAAATTATGGCGATGGTTTCTAAGGGAACCTTCTCCATACCAATCCCCGGAACCAACCAGATTCTTGCTGCCGGTAGACACGGCTGGAAGGATGTCGAGGAAATCCTTCTAAAGGAGTTCCCCGCCCAAGTGCTAACGCAGGACCCAGACACAAAAATGCATGTGTTGGCGCACTACGCGTTCTTTGGCCATCGGGAGAAGTTGCTCTGGATCATGGACCGTCTTCCACCCCAACGCGCCTCATTACGCAGCGAACTGGACCACTACGACCTTCTTCATCTGTGTGCCAGCCACAACTGGGAAGACATTGTGCATATGATGCAGCGGAAGTATCGTCTACCGTCTCTTTCCTCGGACCATATGGGAAGAACACTTCTGCACTGGGCCGTGGAATACAACTGGGATATCGACAAGATGAATCTCAGTCAGTACAGTATGGCTGATCTCAATAAGAAAGACCGCAACGGGTTGACAGCAGCTCACATCGCCGTCACAAACAGGAACATGGCCGCCTTAGAAATCTTGATTGCTTCGGGGGCAAGTTGCTTGGAAAAGGACAACGCTGGCATGTCACCCGCCCACATGGCTGCCGATCAAGGCTACGGCGCTGTACTTGAATACTTCATAGGCATACATCATGCCGACTTTGGGATAACTCGTACAGGCGCCAGCCTCCTGCACCTGATCGCTCTGTGGGTCGACGGAGCTACGATTTGTCACTTCGTTACTTCGCGAAACGCAGCGATAAATATCAACTCCGTGGACCGCGAGCGCCGTACCGCGCTACACTACGCGGCCATGGCCGGCAACGTGTCTGCGGTTGAAGCGCTCGTTTCGCTAGGTTGTAGCATCAATGGACGCGACAACAATGGCAAATCACCCATCCACGAGGCTATCCGAGGCGGCGGCGCTGACACTGCTTTGCGGCTCTTGCACCTCGGCGCGGACTGGCGGGCCACAGACGCATTCGGTCAGACTTGCCTGCATCTGTCCCTCCGATACAACAATGAAATTCTTGTATCGCGCTTCCTACGGCTAGGCATGGACATCGGCGCCGTGGACCGGTTCGGGATGACGCCGCTTCATCGGGCGTGCGGCGCGGGCAATGTAGACCACGCCCGCGGGCTTCTTCACAGGGGAGCGGCCTGGGATGCGCGGAACAAGCATGGACGCTCACCACTGGAGCTGGCCGTGGAGGCGAGGGCGAAGAGCACCGTAGAGACGGTTGTGTCGTGGGTGCTGACGCTTCGGAGGGCGCAAATCCGCGGAAGTCAACGCAGGATCAGTCAATACTTCGACAGTGCGCTCAAGCTGGCCTGTGAGCTGGAGCTGGATTCTACACGTATCGGCAGCATACTGAAGGAGACCGGTGCGGAAATTGACTACAGCCAGGTCAAGGTTGAGAGGGTGTATCTAGCTGGGCCGACTGCAGAGAAACGTGATCCCCTTGTCCCTCGAGGGTCACCACTACACAATCCGTTCAACAGCCCGTTCAACAGCGATCCCTTGGGCTAGTCCAAAATCTCAGACCATGATAGTAGCCATGACGGGTGGAACGGTTATTCAGTGCTAGATGGCGTCAGTAGACATGTACTTACTAGATAGGCAGAGCAGTATCATATGATGTTTGCGTTGAATTTAATTCTGTCTATTTCCATAGATGAAAAGGTTTATTGTAGAAGGAAATTGGTGTTCGTTCCCCACGATATTCTTCTTCGGTTTTGTTGAGGTGCCGCTCCAGAGCTATGAAAAAGAAGTAATAAAGCTGAGTCGTCCGCGCATTTAACTACATTGAGTAGTTGAGAAATCATCTACAATGCAAAGTCAAGCCAGCGAAGTTTTGTTGCGGAAGTCCTGCCACCTGGTCCCAGTCGATTGTCACGGCCGGATGCATTAAGCTACGCTAATGATTTCGGGGATAAGAATCCTTCAATTGTAATAATAATGGTGTAATTCGCAACCATTCTCAGGGATTACAAACGATGGCGTATTGCGCATGGCCCCGCAGTAAGGCGTGCTCTTCGCAGCGCCAGTATGGCTTCACACCTGCGGGATCGGAACAGATCGTTGGAGAAAATGCAGGGGTAAAAACTACAAACATCACAGGAAATCTTGATTATCTTGCAGACACGCCTCCAATACCACCAGCTTATCCCAGCCCACTAAGCAACCAGTGTCTTCCATCGTCGCTTCGATACGCAGCCGGTCTTCCATCAACATGGGCGAACAAGCCCGGTCAACAAGTGTCGTTCATGAGTCCGAGGAGGAAAAACCGCTCCTCCAAATCGCTCATCGAAAGATTGACAAGAGGCTCCTGCTATGGTACTCATTCGTGTATCTTATGCGAATTCACGTCAGCAATATTAGTAACGCAGCCATCATTAATCTGGAAGAAGGTACTGGCATACGAAAACAGCTCGGAAATCTGTCGAGTTCGCAATGGGCTTGGGCACTAAGTATTTTCTACTACCCTTATATGGTCTTTGAGCCGCTCGCGACGCTTGCTTTAAAACGATTCTCACCATCTATTTGGATGAGCCGAATTATGATCACATGGGTATCTCGGGACTTCAAGACGGGAAAAGATGTCGCTGACACAATCGATAGGGAATCATCTCAATGTGTCAGGGAGCGACTCAGAACTATGCCGGAATCCTGGCTTGTCGTTTCTTTCTCGGACTGGCAGAAGCTGGCTTTTATCCTGGAGTTTTGTATCATCTCAGCTTCTGGTATCCGACACAGAAGCTTCCTCTGAGAATCGTACGTGCATTTAAGTCCTCGCTGATGTCAACGCTAATGCCTCGAAGGGCTTCTTTTACGCTTGTGGGATGTTTTCGGGGACTATCAGCGGTCTTCTAGGTAACTTCCAACCACAGATTTCTTTATGAGCGTTAATTGACAGTCTACAGCCTACGCTATCTCTTTCATGAATGGCGTTGGCGGCCTTGCTGGCTGGAGATGGGTACTTATGCCGCGATTGAAGTAATTGGGCATGGACTAATTCGACGACAGCTCTTCATTCTTGAAGGAATCCCGGCTATCCTTTGTGGGATCTACACCTATTTCTTCCTTCCCAACTGCAAGTCGACTACGATCCTGCTGTCCCCTCACCCATCAATGCTAATACAATTCTAGACCCGGAAACATCCAAGTTCCTCACAGAACCCGAAAGAGATATTGTTCTCGCCGACCTTCCCGAGCAAGCACCGACGATGAAGGCTAAGACCATCAACTTCGAGCAAATCAAGGAACTCTTCCGCAGCTCTACTTTCATACCGTTCTTGATGATATGGATTACCCATGGAATCGGAGGCTGGGGCATCTCCTTCGTCTTGCCAACCGTCATTTATGAACTCGGCATATCGAACACGGCCATCTCGCAAGTCATGACAATGGTATGAACGACCCTATCCACGGACATCTCAATGCTGATTCTGCCCAGCCACCATTCACCTTGGTCTTTGTCATTCTTCTATCGCTCGCCTTTCTCGTCCATACCCGGAGACTGAGCCCTTGGGTTGCTGGTCTCGGGTTAGAGGCAGCTCAAATCGTTTGCTACATCCTGCTAATCACAGTGAAACACCCCATCGCAAAGTACATCTTCGTCATGATTGCAACTGCCGCATCGCAAAGCTTCTTTGCTATCATCTGGCCAGGTAAAGACCGACACCGGATGTCAAGTTTAAAATGCTGAGATGAGACTATCCAGAGAGGATTCGAGCAGCGAAGGGAACTACGACTGCAGGTCTGGCAATTGGTCTCACCAACGTAAGCACCCAACTTTTGGAACAATCAGATACCACAACAAGCTTACCACGTCGCTTGCAGGCATCGTGTCAGCTCATGGGTATAGTCGTACGTATATCCCCTTCTATGTGTTTATCAGAGAAAATTCTAAAGTGTGTTGAAGGGCCCTCAAATCTACCAGCCCAAGTTTGGTCCGAGCTACCGCATCAGTTATTCCTGCTCCATAGGTCTTCTGTGCGGAACACTTTTGGCTGTTTCCAGTGCATGGTTCTTCGTCGCAAAAGAAGATAAGAAAGATGCTTCTGCGAACAGTGGCTCAGATGCGACTCGCGAGGAACAAACTCACAACCAAAAAGCCGTAGATTATACAGATTAGCCTAATTCCGTTAGTAAGATTCTCCGGAAAAGCAACTGAGTTCATGCCTTTGTTTATCCACCACTTCTCATACAGTGATATCACGATAGCCTCAAAGAACCCCATGCCATGATAGTTGGTCCAGAAATCAGGGGGGCCCTTGCGGTGGAGGAACCTGCCATGGGCTGTGTCGCCTATCCAGTTTCCGCAGCGAGAATCTTTACACCATGAGACATGCTCCAGCCACTCGTCCTTATGCAAACCGTACGAATATGGATCAGTCAGTGTACCAATCCAAGGCGCTGGGCCTTTGAGATAGCTTGTGCTCATGCGCATGATCGAGAGACGTCCTTTCAACCTAACCCATTTGTAGGTTGTATGGCATCCAGAACAGCAATACGTATTGGAGTGAACATTACACCTTGCGACTGAAACTGGCTCTTGGTCATTAGCCACCTTCACCTCGATACCGGTTGAAACAACCGGGTAAAATATCTTTGATACAAGACACTCGACACATATATCTTCTGTCTGTATGTCCGACAGGCGCACGGGCTTGGATTTGTGGAAGCTTTGGAGAAGTTTTCCGTCGCTATACTTGACATGGGGGCAGAGATCACCCTCGCGAGTTGCATCGGCGGAAAGATCATTGAGCTTTCCTTCCAAAACATCCCAACTTATGCTGCCATCATTCGCATCATCGACGTCTAGCACAGGTATTGAGCAGATGAGGTTGAATTCGAAACCATCTCTCCCGAACCTGGCTTTAGTCAGCCTCCCAGGCATTGCCGCACACGATGTGCAACGCATCTCTGTCTCATTCTCAGGGCTGGAGAACACTTTTCGCCAGTCCACGTCCACGTGAGGGCAGATTCTCGTACGCCCTTCGTGCAAGATGCATGACCTATTCAAGAAGTTCGCGATGCCACTGCGCCTCATTTTAGGCGAAAATTTCGTTACAGTGTGGTAATCCAAACAACCGTGGCACCACAACCGGCGGTAATACTCACGGCGTCGCCAACAATCATCTGTATTTCCAATGAACGTATTCCCAACGAGAAGATGGACGCCGATGAGCGGATGCGTAAAGCCGCCCCACGCAGTGAAGCAGAACTTGCATAAGCTATCGTACTTCAGCCGAGGGAGTAGCATTCTCTGGAAGTATCGTTTGGAACCGGCATTTTCGGGGAACCGAAATCCAACATATGTTTTTTCGGGACTCTCTTGCTTGTAACCGAGAGCAAGACTTGCGTAGTCCAAGCGCTCGTGGTATCTGGAGAACTTGCTGTCGTAGAAAATTCTGTAAAAGGCCGATGCGGTGTGGCGTAGGCAGTACAGATCGATGGGTCGGAGCAAACCCATAATCTGGAGAAGCAGCTCGTCAGGCAGACGGCAGATGGGAGAGTCTTGGTGGGTATTCCATGGAAGGGCGCGTTCTTCTACTGGTTCAGGATGTGTGTCAGCCTTAAAACTATTCTTCTCTGGCAATTTGAGGTCTGGGGGGTAGATGGCCAACCTCCTGTCTGGGGCCGAAGCCGTAACAAGGCTAGTGTGAGGGCTATTGCGCGGTACATTGCTGTTCCATAAATCCTTCGTGCGTAGCCAGTCGACTAGATCGACGAAATGATTATCGCGACGGGAGAAATGGGATGGCCACAGAGTCAAGGGAGGCTTACTTGGCGAAGAAAAGGGTTTTCTTTCTGAAATCGTGCGCACCTGTAGTTCCAAAAGGTATCGTGAGACCTCTTATTGGCCATCCATGAACGTCACCAGGCACAAATACACAACGCACCTTGGAATCTCTTGTGGATACCTGAATGTTGATGAGAAAGATCTACTGTCTACATTAGTCTAGAATTCTTCCACAACTGTGCACTCATTGTAGATTTTAGCACGGGCTTTCGAAGGTTGTTGTGCTTGGCATGAGATTTTGTCGAATGACTTGAAGATTGAGAATCTTCATGGAAGTTCTCCCGTCGATTCGGACATGGTGCATCTTGTTGGGCATCAAGGTCGGGCTGTGATTGCTCCCAATGAGTATGATAGCCACACAAGGTGCTTTGCAAATCTGGCGGCTGAGTCTGAAGGACACCGCAGGGTTTTGAACATAAGCCTGCCGACCTAGCGGTTTGAACCTCACCAGTTGTCGCAATCGGCTTTTGATCCATTGCTTACGACTGTCTGTGTCTTAGTATTGCACTATTCTCCCTTTGAGTTCGGGGCATGCAGAGACTGAATTTGGCATGTGAGTAAATGAAATGCTCCTGCAGAGAGACACCGAACATGTCTATCATGGTCCATTCGAGACCCTGTTGCCGGCCCGACGTTGGAACATTGCCATCGGAAGAAGCTCTACCCCGTCCCAAATCAGGCGTTGACTCAATCACCCGAGAGACGAGGCCTTTTTCGGAGTCATTTTGATCTGCGCAACACCGAATTCGGGCAGAGAAGCCTTCATTCAAAGTCATAACAGTAAATGCTCAGACATGGTAGCACAATCGTTGTTCAATCTCAGGTGATACAAGACCCGAATATGATGAACCCAACACATCCCCATGCCGTGAAGCCTGCCAAGCCATCTTGGCATAGTTGATCCGTGGGGTTCACGCTCATCTGAGCTTCAGCCGTCCCAGCATGGGCATAGTGCCATCGGGTATAAGAAGGGGAGAGGGTTGGAATAGGATAATGCCTGAATCACGCTACATTTGATGGGGAAGTATTTCTCGACAAAACTGAGACGTCTCTGCGCCACGGTCACTCCGTATCTCGATCCAGCGACCCGACCCTCCGGTGCGGCCCGTTTTCGACCCTCGGCCGGACATCAGGTGCTCGGCCGGATAGGCTTGTATGCACGAGCGAGGTACCTGCGGGGTTCCTGCGAGGTCCGCGTGGTTGGGCTGGCCAAAACGGGCCGAGGATCTCATCTGAAGCCACCAGAACAGGGGAAGATCTGCTGTATCCGTTCTTGTAATGGTACGGTCCCGAAAATTGTACGGAGATTTGCTGCTGAGACAAATCTGCATCTCTAGGAGCTTGGCGAAGAATCACATGACACTTGCTTCTTCACTCTGATCTTGGTTTCCTATCGAGACGCACTCAGTTGCCGTTCGATACGGCCCGCGGCGTGATTACCATCTTGGTAAATATTCGGAAAGAAGAACTCAAGGAATGTTTTTGCTTGCCGGCGCATGTTTTCTTTCTCTTCTCATAGCATAACCGGTGTATAATGCCCAAATGATTCCATGTTCACCGTCGCACTTCGTTGTGACCAACAAAAGTACTGGCTCGAAAAAGCTACGACAATCTGTGTTGTGGATCTCTTTTCACTCACTTTGAGAATAGTATGTGAGATGAAAACGATGAAAGATCTTCGAGATACCCTACCTGCCTACGAAGGGATCGCCATTCCCCTCGCAAGTTTGTCGCCAACGTTGAAGCAGCATGTGGACCCCATGAAAGACATTGTCTCGAGTTCTTGGGAGGGGATCTGAGACCCATCACAGGCAAAGCTCAATGACCCCTGGAATCCCCAGAGCCTTATGAGCCAGCTGCTTTGGGAAATCCGCGCATGTGTCTCAGACCCTGATTTTGAGCCAGTATACTTTTGGTTTGGCTTCATCCACGTCGGGACGCCCGAGTCAGACATGGGATTCCGCACTGTCCGATGCTGTCAACATCGGATTTCATGTGCCCGTCTGGGATACATGATTCGAACATTCAACTCTTGAGACAGCGCGCTTGCTAGAATTCATAGTGATGGTAATCTGTTTTCGAATCATTTTTCGTGTCCCTAGTGCTCAATACTGATGATCTTGCTGAGATCCCTTCTTATTGTAACCACATTTGGTTACTCGGGGTGTTTATCGTTCCGTCGTCTGCGACCATGGTGTTCGAATAACACTCTGTTCCTAAGACAGTATCGTTACCGTCGCCATACGATCTTGTCCCCATGGATGTAAATCACCTTGATTTTGCGCTTTGCATATCGATACCAACAGTGAGCTGTAGATGCTGAAGAATTGGTGGCAGTGTGGCGGCATAAAGTGTCGAGACATGGCTTGAGTATCACAGCTGAGGTTTCAGTGCCGCAGCTAATATGATTGCGGTTGATAATAACAAACGGACAACTTAGTATTGTAAGTTATATATATGAGAGTGCTGAAGAATCTGGACTTTGAACTGTGTCCCAACTTCGATATCGACAACAGCCTCGTTGCGTATTGTCCAGTCTTCTTCTATGCGGCCCCCGGAGACTATCGACCGGTTCACACACCTGACCTCACCAGACATCATGTACTCCCCACCTTACTCGATCGGCGGGCACCGCAGTATATCCCATGAGAACCGTTCTGTTTCCCGCGAGAATCGTTCCGTCGCTCGCCAGATCACCCGCGAACTCTCACAAGACGGTAACCACAGAACTCCTCGCAACATGTCCCACGGCACCTCCCACAGAAGCTCCTCGCAGTCTTACGGCAACTCCAAAGATGCTTCGCGCAGCGACCCCCGCAGGCGATCCCACAGTATCTCCCACCAGGTCTCCCGCACAATATCTCACGATCCTACCTGCGACATCTGCAACGATGCCACGTCTTGCGATAAGTGCAGACAAGGTTCCGTTGGCACTTCTCACAGCTCCTCCTCCGACATATCCCGAACTTTCTCCCACACCATGCCGCAGAGCACCTCCTACACCACCTATAGCGGCGGTGACTCGCGCATCGGCTCGGGGGACTTTTCCAAGAGCTTCTCTCAGAGCCTTCTCTACGGCGGCTCCTCGCACAAGGACCATGGGGGTTCCTCCAACGATAACTCGAACGCGATGACTGAGAGCTATTCACGCGACTTCCCACAGAGCACCTCTTACGCCACTCGCAGCGGTGACTCCCATCACGACTCAACCGACTTCTCTCAGGGCGGACGTCATAGCTTCCTTCAGAGCTTCCACAGATCATCTTATGACGGCCACGGAGATGTTCCCAAGGCATTGAATTATGCTCCCAAGAACTCATCGCACATGGTTTCGGAGAGCTTTTCGCCCGATCTACCTCAGAGTCCCTCCTGGGAGATTCGGACCGACGTCAATCGTCATGGCTCTGGCAACAACGACACTTCTCATGAAGCCTGCTGTGATATTTGCAGCGGAGGTTCCAGCAGTTCCTCTAATGAGGCATCGAACCAAGTCTCTCACGTCTCCCGCAATGGCGGCGGGGGTGGCGAGGGCGGCGGGGGCGGCTTCTACGAGGACTGGAGTAGTCACTCTCATCGCCCGCAAAGCCCAACTCACGACAGGGCTCACAACATCTCTGGGATCATCGTCGGGGATAGATCAAACAAGGTGACCGGAGACGCACCCAAGCACAAGACCAGGGATATCGACGGACCCATGGGCAACACATCCGGCAGAGTTTCCACCACAACGCACACTACCTCCAACAACGTGCCGCCCAATGTTTCTGGCAATACCTCTACCCATGATCACACTACTAGACATGATGGTCCCCATGGAGCTTCAAGAGAAGTCACCAACAACAACTCCCGCGAGCAGACCACTGGAAGCCATGTTGTCAACCACACTCACGAGCATAGGCCCGCTCCAAAGGGGTTCCTCCAAGGCATTACCGAGGATAGCGAAAGTATCAGAAGTCACAGTAATGGGTCTCACACCCATCACCATTCTAAGCATGACCATAGAGGTGGCGGTCACACCGTTGTCTCTCGGAACCACGGCTCTGAGCGCGACGACACAGTCAGGAGTCACAACAGCGTCCCGAGCAGCAACTCCCACGAGCATGGTCATGGTCACAACCATGGCAGCCACACCATCACCAATAACAGTTCTGGGCATAATGATACAACCAAGACTCACAACGACATTCCCGGAAACAACCTTAGCTCTGGACATCGGCATAACCACGGCGGCCACACTATCATCAACAACAGCTCGTCGCATAATGACACGACTAGGAGCTACAATAACGTCCCTAACAACAACTCCGGCTCTGATGGGCATAACCATAGCTACAATAACACTACTACCAGCTCGGGGGGTAAGGACACAACCAAGACCCATCACAATGTTCCGGGCAACAACCCAAGCCCTGAACATGGTCACGGTGGCCACACAGTCATCACCAACAGCTCTGGGGGTAAGGATAGACCGAGAAGTTATCAAATTGCCCCGGGAACCACCTCCAGCTCAGATCATGAGCACAACCGCGGCGGCACCACCACCATTGCCACCAGCTCTGGGCATCCCAAAAATACAGGAAGCCACACGGGCATCACCGGAGATACCCCCCACTCCGGGAAGCATCATCATACCCCAAGCACAGGTCTCAATGGCCATCCTACTGTCCCTCACACGTCTGAGCCTACTATCCCTCAAAAACCATCTTCCCAAGGGCCTCCTCAGTTGGCACTGTCTCGAGAAGTCCCTCAACCGGCAACTTCTCGCCCTTCAACGTCTAAAGGAGTACCTTCTCTACCACCAATTTCTCAGTTGACAGCATCTCGACAAGTACCTCCTCAACCATCGACTTCATACCCTTCCACTTCTCAAGGAATACCTTCTCAACCGTTGGATTCTCAACCTCCAACTTTCCAAGTACCATCGTCTCAGGCGCCCCCTCAGGCAGTCACCATGCAAAGATCAACAGGACCTCCACCTCAAGGACCGCCCCAAGAGCCTCCTACACAGCCTCCAGCTTCTCGAGGGCAGCCCCAAGGGCCTCCACCCCAAGGAACCTCCTCCCACTACGTCCCTGAGAAGGATCACTTCAACAGCCCAACATTCAGCGAGCCCAGCCATAACCACGGGGAGTCAGACGAGCATCGACGAGTCGGGAAGTCCATCACCCGTCATGGCTGGCGACGCTTCCTCCACGGATGGATGATACACATCCCAGCTATTATCTTGACCGCCATAATCCTATGGCTAGCCTCAAGAGAACGCTACTGGTATGGGTTGGCCGGTCCCACCAGGGTCCGCCTGAGCCCCAAAGGCGTCGAGGTTTTTCTTTTGTTTGCCTTCAAAATCTATGAGATCTTCGTCATTCTCTCGCTTTCGGCTATGGCCATCAGCATGTTCCGCCGACGACTGATTGGCGGCGGCGTGCGTCTAGGTTTTCTCACCGGGGCCTACCGCGTCGGTGACTTTCGCTACATCTTCTCATTACCGTTCTGGCGCCACGGCTTCCTCAGCCTCTCCTTTTGGGAGATGATGCTTGCCCTCTTCGTCCTCTTCGCAACCATTTTCAGCCTCCTCTTATTGCCCGCCGCAGGGGCCTTGCTTCTCCCGTCACTCCAGTGGTATGGGATGAACCACAACAAGGCTTTCGGAGGCGTCAGCGCACCGCTCCTGTACCAGACTCAGCCCGACCAGGTATGGCCGACGCTCTTCACCGACGGGGCGCCATGGAACAACACGCCGGTCTGCGTCGAGGCTGAGGGTATCTACAACGCCGCCTGTCCCGCCGGCGGATTCACCACGGTCTGGAACTGGGCCAAGGGCTACTCCACGACCGGCCTGCAGAACACCGTTACCTTCTCCAGTCCCTCGACGAATCTCAGCCGTCAGTTGATGATCACCGAGTTGACCGCCGATCCTGACACGCGGGATCCGCCCGTCTTGTCGACTACCCCGTCCCACCACTTCAACATCAACTTCGGCCTGGTCAAGAACTACATCGAGAATGGAAACACAATCACTGAAGATGACTCTCAATATCGCCTCAACACCCGACGAGTCAACGCCCAGAACCCGGATTCGAGCAGCCCCATCTACCAACCCTTCATCCAGTCGCTATGCAACGTCGTTCCCAAGTCAGACGTCATCGCCAACAACGGCTCGCTGGTGTACCCACTATCATCCCTCAACTGCTTCGGCGACGCCACCTGTCTGCAGATGAAGCGAGCATCCCCGGCCCGCTCCCTCGACGTGTCCGCATGGGACTCGGAAGAATGCCACCTCCAGCTCATCACCACCGACTTCTTTGTCTTCCAGAACGGCACGCCCATCATTGAGGTCGCGGGCCAGCTCCCCGATGTCAACGGCGATTACAGAAAAGACCGGCTCTTCGCGTGCACCATGCTAGCAACCTGGGTTGCCGCCGAGGTCTCGACCGACTCGAGCGAGTGCGGCGCGCTGGTGTCTGACCTGAACGACCCCGAGACCATGATCGAGACCTACCAAAAAACGTCTTTCAGCGGAAACTCGGAGGAGTACGTGATGAAGTTTGACCCGAGCTGGTTTCAGTACCTCTCCCCAGTCTCCTTCGCATCATCCGTCGCGTTCAACGGCTCCGATGCGCTGCGGTACTACAACCCGCCAGAGAGTCTCGTGCGAAACTTCGTAGATGCAGAGGTCGCGCAGAACATCACGAACCCCAGGATCACCAACAGCACCATCGACTCCGCGCGCGCCGAGGTGTTCCTCGCCAAGGTGTTCGGCGTGTACCTCACCGATGCCATCGCACGTACCGGCTCGAGCAGCACGGCACTGATACGCTCGGAGTCGGGCCAGTCGGCGAACCAACTCCCGGTGGTCAACTCCAACGTCCAGTCAAACGTCCATTTCAGCATCAAAGGAGGCACCCCCGCCAACGAGACCACCGGGCCGACGGTCGTGAAACACATCACCGCCCGCGCCGCGCAAGACGACCTCCTCTCCGAATCGATGGGCTTCGACTTTGGCGTCGAGAGGTACGGCTGGGGCACCGGCAAGCCGTCGAGGGCGCTGGAGTTCGGCAAAGCTATCTTATACATGTACTTTGCCGTCCTCATTCTGTACCTACTGACGGTCGTTGGTGGTCTTCTCTTGGAGCTGTGTGGCCTGTACCCGAACATGCGCGTGCTGAGCATCGTTCCCTGGTGGGATCTGCAAGGCTTGCTTGTCCTCGCGATGAGGACGCCGCCGCCGGGAGATGGATAATTTGCGGATGCCGGAGCGGGAGTTACCTCGTCTCACGTGTGGAAGAAGAGGGTGCGGGCGATGGCGGACCTTGAACAGAACGTCCAGTTGGTGTACAACGACGATACGGTCAGGGATGAGTTGGACAAAACTGGGAAAGTAAAATACTTTTGACATCGCTACATTCCATTTTGTATTCTGCTTTTAGTTGCGTTCATTTTAATATCTTCACCACAAAGGCTTCTGACCTTTCAATACTACATTTCATTTCTCTTGCTTCTGATGAAACACTTAGAAGTGCTCTTCAGCAGATCAGCAATGCAATCAAAGAATCTTCTTCCCAACTGGTCCATATGAAGACTCTACGAACCGATGTATTTCGAAAGGTCGCTGAAACGAGGACTCTTCCTCGCGTCCATCTTACCCGCCTACTTTAGCTAGAGACCACAAGGATGAGTGGGTGCTGGACATTCTTTAACACATCACCCGACCCAACCAACCCAACCAACCCGCAGTAACGGGCAGGCATCTAGTTCCCCATGGCTTGAAGTTGTCATCTCCTTCTCTCCAGCTTGCTTCATGAAACCTGGACACGATCTACCGAGCCCGAGCGAGCTTCAGGTCAAAGACTCGGCATGGAGGTGAAGCCAAGTGAAAGACCATCCGCGCCGGCCATGAAGCCCACGCTCCCACACATCCTCCATTTGCAGAATCTTTCACTTGCGAGTCGACAAAACAAATCTCCCTCAAACGCTTTGCAAAATAAACAAACCCGGAAAGCTCTCGCTCTTTCCAAAACAAACCCCATTCACATCTTACTTCCCCCGAAAACACCAGCCCTTCCTTTCACATTCCACCTCCATCACCACAACCAACAACACCAAAACACCGCCATCATCACCCCAAGATGGCGCCCATCCTTGACAGCTCTGTCGCGGAGTTGTACCGGGACTACAAGTCCTCCACGAACTTCGCCATACAATGGCTCTATTGCCAGGTCAAGGCCGAGGATCCGTCCATCGAGAAGTTCACCTCAATCAACCAGATCCTAGCCGCGGCCAAGGTTGTCAAGAAGGCACAATCTGTTGTGCCCAAGTCCGTCCTTGCTTCCCTCCGTACCGCGATTGCGAAGAGAAAGCAGGTGTACGACATATACGAGAAGAACGGTGCCGGTTGTTACGGCCACGCGGCGTTCGCCCAGAGGTGAGGTTCATCTGGCTTCCATCTTCAGGCACGAGGCTGACAATGTAACAGACTTGAGAAAACCCTCTCCATTCTTTCTTCCCTGACGACCGCTTCCGCGACTTCCTCCTCCTCCCATATCGACGAGTCACAGAAGAGCGCCACTGCCCCCAACGCCTTCGCGCCCCTGGCCGCCACTGTGGAAGATGTCGACGACGACGACGATGAGATCAACGTCGTAGACCCTACCTGCGCCTCAGACTCGCATGGCGAAGCTCCTTCATCGGCCCACACGGCTCCCGATCCCGATGAGGGCGATTTCATCCTCGAGGACGATGCCATCCGCCAGTTCCACGAATCCATCAACTTCCTGCTCGTACGAAACCTGTTCTCTCCCCTTCGTCACCATTCCAACTAACCTTGCTCCTAGGAACTCTCCAAGGTCTACTCGCAGCTCGAAGGCTACTGGCGCGACGCCGCCGCCGGCACACTGCCCCTCCCTTTGGCCGCATGGCTCACGTCCCTCACCGCGCACACCATCGCAAAGGACGCCCCGCGCAGCTTTTTCAACCTTTGCGAGAGCGTGTCGTCCCCATGCAACACGTGCCCTGACTGCCCAGGCGTGAGAGCTTTCGTCGCGAAGATGTCACCTTCCCCAGCCGCCGCCGCCGAGAACATCGCCCGCGGCACACGCATCTACACCATCGCCAAGGCCATCAACGCCTATGGTGCCGAGCTTCCTGACATGAGTGCCCCCTCTCTGATTTATGTGTGCCCCGACAAGTGCGCGTGCCGTGTCAGAACCGACGGCGGCGCGGCGGAGCCCCATGACCAGGACCACGGCCCTCGACTGCCGGAGACGGACGAGGCCCACCTCCGAGAGATCCTCGGGCTGATCAGGGCCGATGTGTTGGGCACGCGCGGCATCACCCCGCTCGAGAGGATCAAGAAGTACGCGGTCGAAGACGACAGGGTCTACCAAAGCGATCCCCTTCTCTATTTCGCGCAGGCCCTCTTCTATAGCGAGGAGCACGTCACTTCAGGACGGCTGATCTTTGCCACGGACTTCTTCTTGCTGGCCGCCGAATCCGCCTCGATGGCCGAGGGTCCTCTGAGCTACGCGAACTGCCATGCGAAGCCCCACCGCCTCGCGCTGGACATGTGCTCCGCCGTCGACCCAGTCATCGAGTTCCTCCAGAGCATGAACCTATTCGCAGATTGGGGCCAGACCGTCGGCTACCTCGAGCAGTTCCGCGACGCATTGAGCGCCTTCGCCGGCGAGTGCGCCCTCAACAAGTACCACGGGTCTCCGTGGACGGCCGGCAACCAGCTCACAGAGCTCTTGATGCAAGCCTCCCTCGTAGGCGCCAACGTTTCCTGGGACTGGGCCATTATCAACTCCACTCTCCATTTGTACAATGCGATGCGTCAAGTCGGGATCCTGCGCGTGAAGAAGATCCCCCTGCTGGACGAACTCGCCGAGGTCTTGATCCAAGACACCTTTCGCGGCGCGCTTCCCGATAGAAACTTCGCCTCCACTTTCAGCCGCATCGTCTTCAACAGTGGGATCGACAAGACGCGAGGGCGTGTGCAGTACGGCTTCGGATCGAAGCCCCTTCGAGGTCAGCACATCATGTGGTTCCTCCACCAACACCGCGAGGCCCATTTCGAGGGCCTTGATTGGCTCGGTGAGGTGTACGGGGTTGCGACGTGCATGAAGCAGAGGTGCTCCAGGTGTAGGAAGGACCCCAAGAAGGACAGAGGAATTCGCGAGGCGCATCTCGCGGGAACGTTGCCGGGATACATGGAGAAGGCCAAGACCAAGGTGCTTCCAGAACTGGAGGGAGATGCGCCGATTGCCAGACTTAACTTCTTTGGACTATTTATGTTCTGCGCCCGGTTCATGAGAAGGTTCGGAGAGCTCAGTGAGGCCGAGCTCGGTAAGCCCTTCAAGGCAGCGGACTCGCCGAGGGAGCTGTGGGCGCATCCGTTGCATCTGGCTCGGTTCGCCACCGAGCTCGTTCTCGATTCCATCGACGAGGGCTTCGGCAGCAGAGAAAGCAGACGTCTGCTGAAGAAGAAGAAGCTGGTTGAGAACGCTGGTCAGGCGTTCAAGGAGCTAGACGCGGAGGCATCACTGAGCCAGTTCACCTGGGCGATCTGAAGTCGTGGAGAGATGTTAGAGTTTTGCGTAGATAATTCAGGGTACAGATAGAATGCAGATGCTGCATATCACAAAGTCACGTTCGATTGCTATAAATGTGGTGAATGTTTGACGTTATATTTCGGGTATCTCATTAAAAAAAAAAAGCGTGTGTGCACACATGCTCTGTGGGAGCTTGTAGCCAATTTGGCGTGACGCCTTGCGTATAGCCAGCGGCGATGTGCGTCCTCGCAACTCGTAGCCTGCATCTGTACCGTATTGGTATTGGATACGATAACATCTTTGGGGAAGAGTCCAGCTTGTCCGTTCGGGTGCTTCATTCCGAACAGCCCAACAGATGAGGAGCTTATGTTCAGTTGGCAATGTCGAGTCCGGCTCGTGTCACATGCTAGACACCTCGACACATGGAGGTCTGGCCCAGGTCTTGCGGGACTCCAAGCACGTTATCATGCGCAATCGTAAAGGAATGCCTTCAGACTGGGTACGCCCGGAGTGCATGTCTAGGACGTTCCTGCCACACCTCCTCTGCAAATTTAGACTGCAGGATACGAAGGACTGACTCAGCTTCATCCGCCCGGCCTAATCGCGTAAGGTGGCTGACAGCGTCCATGCCCATGCAGATAACCCTCGATCCGAGGTTGTTCGCCGCATAAAGCTGAGCCAGTTTGTCATTTGCCTGCAAGCCCTCAAGAAAGCCAACAGCTCGTTGGTGGCTGGGGTTTACTGGGTGGTGGAGGTCAAGATGTGCGCGGTCAATCTTCAGCGGTCTGTGGATGTGGTTGGCAGTGCCGACGAAAGACTCGAACAAGGCGGCAGACGGCAATGGCCTCTTCCAGGCCTCAACAGTCGACCGCCAGGAAAGAACGTGCCATGGCGCAAGAAGGATGTTGCGTCTCTGAGCGTCCGTCTTCCATGTCTGGTCGGCTCTGAGCATGGCGGAGTAGGCTGTGTCGAGACTCTCGTCGTACATGTTGGACTTGGCCTTAACCAGGTTGGCCACCAACGAACCGACGATGACGCTGTTCGGGTCTTCTGGGCCTTCACCCCGCACCATCCGCTCTGCCCACGTCCACTGCACTTCTTCCAATCCCTCGGCGACCAGGAATTGCGACAGTTCAAAGACAAAAGGCTTGTCTGCCAGGAACTCCAACGTCCGCTCCTGGCCAGACGATCTCAGCCATTGGAGCACCTGTGACCCTGCCATCGAGTCTGCCATGGCGTCGTGGAGTGAGATGACACTGGATTCCAGGATCTGTTTGCGCGTCGCTCGCAAACAGCCAGTCGCGGCCTTCCTCGTCATCATGCCCCTCGCCGCAGCCTCTTCGAATACGTCCATGGGATCTCTCGGCGATGTCAGCGGCAACTTGGCGGGCTTCTCGCTGTTCTTGAAGAGGGGGTTGGAAAGGATCGTTCGAAGATGTCGGTCTGTCGGGCGGTGGTGAGCGTTGTGTGGTGTAGGCTTGTTGGCTGTTGTCTGCGAAGCCGGTGACTCGGCAGTCTCGGGAGTCCAGCCATGCTCCTTGTCGAGGTTCTGACGGAATGATGTCTTTAGAACATTGAGTAACTTTTGCGACTCCCGCGAGGAAAGAGGCAGAGGCTGATGAATCGACGAAATGGCCTTCTTGAAGGAGCTCAGAGGCTTTGTGGTAAACATGGTGGGGTGTTTCGATTTGGGGTTTGCGGATGCGCAGCGTTTCGGCGCTGGAGGCCTTTTCGAGAGTTGTTTAAAATACCAGCCGTCAAGACTGTCTGTGCCGGAGTCGTCAGGGTGCTCGAGAGGGGTGGATGAGAGAGGCGGCGGGTGGTATGTGATGTGCACGAGACCGGTAGATTCGGGATCAGATACGCATCATCGTCTTGCCGTGGAGTGATGTCGGTCGCGGAGCCAGGCACAGTCATGCCACTAACGGGTCACATGACATCGAAAGTGCGGAGTTCGGCTAGGCATACCTGAGGCAGCAGCACCTGAGCTGGCAGCCCAGCCCAGCAAGCCCAGGCTGGATCTGGCAGCAGCCCGCCCACGCTGCCACGGCAGAGAAGGAGCTCCCACGTCCGGTACGTACCGAGGCCTGGGGTCAAGACCTCTCACGTTTCTTGGCCAGGGCTGGAAAAGCCTGAGTGGATGGAGACTGTGACGCTGTTTTTCCTGTTTTGTCTCGTGTACATGTCACGAGGCCCAGATCCATGATTCAAAGCACGCGAGGCCAGCCAGTGTCAGCGCGTCCAGCCAATGCAACTCCAGATCTGCCTTGTACCGGCTACCTCTCGCCAGCTCCCGAGTCCCCATACGTCGAGAATCGCACGAATCTCCCATCCAGCTTGGGTATTGGCCAGGGTTTGGTGGCACTGGGTGACGAATACAGCCTCGTGCCCGAGAAACGCACCAGGCCTCGGGACATATGACACAAGAGCAGCCGGGGAGGCGCTGGAGCTGCGAGAGTCAGTTCGGGAGGGAACCGCAAGCTGAGCATGGCATAGCATGGCATGGCATCAGAATAAGGGACGACACGACACTACGCGACACGGACGACGCAGCGAGGGTCCAAGTGACAAGCTTGCCTGGAGCTGGGCTGGAAGCAGCGCACAGGCACGGAGAGAGCAAGCTCTAGTTCTACCGTCTCGGCCGATGCAGCAGACCGGCGGGAGATATCTGTACAGGTAGGCAGCATTGGAAACAATGGCATTCATGGTTGAATTCAATTGACGACGGGGCCTTCTTCTAGAAGTACTCATCTCCAGTCGCCCGGAGCTTGCAGCATTCTTGGTGCCGGTTGCTGTGTATGTTTGCTGCTTGTTGTTGCAACCTGAATGATTGTGACGGCTAGACCGATTCCTTTGATCGTTTCCGTCTCTCCGTTGCCGCATTTCGCTAGATGAGACCCTCTTGCTTCAGGATGACCGTGGCGGGTTGCTCCAACTCCTGCTCCGAGCTGAGATGGAGCTGAGCTTCCGTTGTCCCTGCGCACCTAACATAAAGTAGGCGTAGGACAAGAGTGCTCGCTCCACGAATGTCTGAGTCTCTCGCTGTCCCTTTCTGCAAGGTGCGTGACTGTGTCGCCTTCTTACCTCATCCTCCCGCACGGCGAATGGCAGGGCCCAAGGCGAGATTCAGGCAGGCAAGGGAAAGAGTAAGAGTGGGGTGGAGGCCACCCCCAAAAAGTCAGGAACCAGTGAGAAGGTACGGAGGTACCTGCCTTAGGTAGCCAGGCGAGCGACTGCACAATCCAGCATAAGTACGTGCGGCTACTTGCCATCTGGCCTCTCGTCAGTGGCAAAGACAGGTAGCGGTACCTCCACTCAGCCCGTCGATTGAGGCAGTGGATCTGCATAAGCCCGCAAAATGCAAGCCGCGCTAGCCGTATCCGGAGCAAGGGGGGCGTCATTCGCTGCAGGCGGTCGCTCGGGCCCCAAAAACCTTAGCCTGACTGGAGGAGACGACGCTGAGGGAGGAGCAAGCAAAAAAGAAGCAGGAGCAGTGGAAAAAAGCATCACAAAAGAGCGGCAAGTACCTTTTTCCGGGGGCCAGTTGGTTCTCTCCACAGTTTGCAGGGCATCGACCTCGCTGGTGGTCCACTTCCACAGGCCACCTCACCTCGCTGACGCTGCTGCTACCACTGACGTTGGCCACTGAGCTGCAGATGTACCGACACCAACCATCAAATGTGCCTGCCTGCCTAGACCTCCCTTCCCCATCATCCACAGTGCTGGCAGCAGCCTGGGCGGGAAAAAACCTCCCTTTCCAAGCAGTCAGAGCTGGTCCCGTAGCCCAGCCCAGTGCACCGCACCACAGCACCTGTGACCTTGCACCCAGTTGGCTGCTTTGCACAACATTCCACATTCATCCATCATCCACCTCACTTTCTCCCACCTACACCACCACCACCACCAAAACCTCACCTGTCTCGTCTACCGTCAGCCACGACCACGACGTCGTCGTCGAACCCCCCATTTTGCGGCACTCTTTTCTTTTCCGTTTTTTTCTCTTCCTTCTTCACATCGGCCTGAGTTCCGCTGAACTTTCGCCCCCCACCAGAGCTGTCGTGTCGATACCGGCCGGCATTAATTGACTCCCATTTTTCCACTACTGGAAAAAAAATCCTCCAACAACCCAACCTCACAAAACAATCACAACCCAGCAATGTCTGAGGTACAGACTCGGACTGCCGCCTCGCGCGGCAGAGGTTCTGGTCGCGGTGGAAGAGGTGGATTCGCCAGTCGAGGTGGCCGCACCCAAGGCAGAACCAATGGCGACAAGTTCGACCAAAAGGACACCGACGATGCGACTGCGTTTGAGGACCAAGGCGAGCTCGGCGAGCTGAAGAAGCAATACGGCAGCAAGACCCCTCTTATCAAGGAGCTGTTCCCCGACTGGTCTGAACAGGACATTCTCTATGCTCTCCAAGAGACAGATGGCGACGAGAACCTCGCCGTCACCCGCATTGCTGAAGGTACGTAGACACCGCCGCCGCTCATCATGCGCACACATCACCCCCCTGCCCCGTCAGGCTGTCATCTTCAGCCTTGCGCAATTGCCCTCGCGCTTATTCGCCATTCCACCTCGCTGAACCTGCTTTCGCATCTGGTCTTTCTTTGCTAATTTTTCTCGACTCCAGGCACCATCTCCCAATGGGGTGAGGTCACAAAGAAGGCCCCCCGCTCCAAGGCCAAGGAGCCCTCGACTGCCAACCCCATCATCGACTCATCCAATGCCAGACCCGCTAGAGGCGGACGCAACGTGTCGGACGCTGGTCGCGGCCGCGGCAGGAACACTGAAAGAGGAGGCACTCGCGGTGGCCGTGGCAGAGCTTCGGCAGCCACCAATGGCACCCGCCACACCAAGGAGAATGCTCAGCCGCTGTCCGTCCCTACTGAGGAGTCGAACGCATGGAACACTCCCTCCGAGGCCAAGGAGGCCCCCGCCGCCGAGGACCCCTGGGCCCCCAAGGAGACTGTCGAGAAGCCCGCCGCCGCTCCCGCTCCTGCTGCTGCACCCGAGGCCGCCAAGCCCGCCGCTCCTATCCCCAAGACGTGGGCCAGCATGCTCCGTCAGTCGACCGCTCCCAAGGCCGCCCCGAAGCCCCCCAAGGAGGAGCCCGCACCCAAGCCTGCCGAACCCATCGAGCCTCTGCCTCCCGTGGCCCCTGCTGCAGAGCCTACACCCGCGCCCGAGCCTGAACCTGAGCCGCAGCCGGAGCCCATCGCTGAACTCCCCGCCGCCGAACCCGTTCAACATGAAGAACCAGCTCCTGCAGAAGTACCAACCGTCATTGAACCCGAAGTGGTTTTGCCGCCTTCCAAGGACCAACTCACTGAGACGAATCTTGAACAGGTAGTCGACGAATCGCATCCGCCCGCGACTGCTACCGTTGCCAGCACGACCGCCGACTCCTGGGACCCCCGCCAGGCCGCCGCCAGCGCGACCGCGACCCCTCTGTCTGCCTCGCAGCAGCAACACCAGCCCATCCGTCCTGCTGTCCCCACTGCTAACAGCGGTTTTGCCGCTTCAGCCATCAAGGCCACCACCGAGAGGGGTTCTCGTACCCCGAGCTACCAGCGCCGTGTTCTGGACCAGGAGGAGGCTGTGCGCATGCCTGGCAACCGCGAGGTAGACCGCGCTGCTGTCCAGTTCGGTGCCTTCAGCCTTAACGACGAGGACGACATCGATGGTGACCGCGAAGAGCCCGAGACCAGAACTCAGCCCCCCGCCGACTCCCCCGTCGCCCACCCCCGAACCTCTCTCCCCCCCGCTCCCCAACAAGCTCCCGTTCCCGAGGCCATTGGCACCCAGAAGCCCGCTCCTGGCCTGCCCCCCGCGGCTGCCGCTACGCCTACTGGTATTGACATGTCGACGACCCCTGTCCCCATGAATGCTAATATCCCCATAGGCCCTGCTAGCGCCGCTCCCCAGCCTCCTGCTTCCAACCAGAGTATGTTTGAGAACATGATAGAGTCGCAGCTTCGTTCATCAGTTACTTACACCCAGGCAGCTCCTCAGCCCGCTGCTCAGCAGCAGTCTTACTCGCGCTTCGGCCAGGCTGGCTCTCAGGAGCCCGCTGGCTTCCAACAGAAGCCCATCGATCCCTTCACCCAGTCGAACCCCTCTGCCACCCAGAGCCAATTCGACAGCTTCCCCACCCAATCGCAACAGCAGAACCAGCAGCCCGGTGGAGCCTTCAGCTCTGCGCCCAGCGAATACTCCAACTACTACACCGCCGACCAACAAAGCCGACCCCCCTACAACTACTACAACCAGCCCTACGGCCAGCAAGGTGCTCAGGGTCACCAGGACAGCCTCTCCTCCCAGCAGCAGAGAGGTTTCGGAGGCTACAATGCATCGCAGCAGGCTGATAACCTCAGCCAATACCCCCAGAGCGGCGGCGTCCAGAACCAGTCTCGCTACGGAGGTGTCACCAGCGATGCCCAGAACAGTGGCCACACCACCCCGAACCCCACGGCTCAGAGCCAACAGCAGGCCAGCCAGGCTTCGCAGCCTCAGTCTCACGGCCAGCAGGGCTACCCTTACAACAGCCACCCCTACTACAACAACGCTTACTACTCCAACTACATGAACTACGGCCACTACGGCCAGCAGGGATACGGCGGCGCCCCTTACGGCAAGGGCTACGGCCACCCCTACGGAATGTCGCCCCAGGGCCCTTACGACCACGCTTCCTCTCCTGCCGGTGGATTCGGCCAGTCCTCTCTGCACCGTGCGGACAGCGGTCTGGCCTCTGGTCTGGGCAGTGATTTCGGTGCCCGCGCTGGCTCTGCTCAGTCTGGCAACCAGCCTGGTCTGGCCGGCGCCAGCGGCTTTGGCGGCATGCAGGACAGCTTCGGCGGCCGAGGCTCTTCCTTCCAGTCACCTGGTGGACAAGGCTTTAACAGCACCGCGCAGTCTAACGCTGCCTCCGCCGGTGATGACTTGAAGCCCTTCGGTGACAGCAAGCCCGGCTCCGGCCCTTCACCTTCGCTCGGCGGCGCTCGTCCTGGTTCGGCCACCAACAACACCCCCGGTCAGTCCGGTCTGCCTCCTCCTCAGTCCGCCTCTCAGATGGGCGGCTACGGAGGCTACCCCAGCCACCTCCAGGGCCACAACCTCCACGGAAACAGTGGCTACGGCATGGGCGGTGCCACCAGTGGACAGCACGGCAGCGCTGCTCCGTTTGGATCCTACGGCCAGGGCGGCTACGGCAGTGGATACTACGGCAGCAACAACCAGCAGGCGCGCGGCGGCTGGGGCGGAAACTACCACTAGAGAGGTAGTGGTCGTCGGCCAACTCAGTCGCACACTGGTTCCTCAGGCCCCCAGCGATAGGATTGAGTGGTCGTGACCTGGGTGCCCCGGCACGTTGTGATTTGCGGTTTTGTCGGCAAACGAATCTCTTTGGGCCCGTGGACGGTTTTACTGCGGGCGGCAAGGATAATTCATGCATTCTCTCTCTCTACAGGGAAAACTTTCTTCTCTCTACTCATTACTCTGTGTATGGTCTTTGAGCGTGTGTACGATCTATCAAAAAAGAATCAGGGAGGGGAAACACTTTCGGATGGTCACCGGCCGCAACGGAACTGTGTTTTTTGTTTTCTTTTTCGCAATGGGGAGGTCTAATCAGGCTTGCTCGAAGAATGATCGCCGGTGGCGGATGGCATACGGCCTTGAAAACGCTTATTGACAGACGACGGATTTGGACTCGGCGGGAGGTTGGTCGTTGCCCAATGGAGGGCTGATATTGAGATTTGAACTCCTTGGAAAAGGGAGGTAGTAGCCAATAAAGAATTTGGCAACACTATGTGTACAATGTGAATGATTTGATGCTTGATGAACCCGTCTCCAACCTTGTTGATGTTGATATCCAGCAGCCGGTTTCGATCCTTTCTGAGTCTAGGTCTTGCCAGTCCCTCCCCTTTACCCAGCTTTTCGATCAGTTGCGACGAATTTAACCCGTTGAAGCAGCGCTGGGCCAGTCTCACCGCCAGAATCACGACATCACATGCAAATCTGCGCCGTACGTGGAAAAAGCAAAACGGTGTCTTGGAGATGTAGACTCAGATTATGCGATTCTCCCTGGCTCTCGTGTGGCGTATCGGAGCAAAACGTGCCCAACAGTGGCCGTTTGCCTTGGATCGAGCTGTCAGCGATAAATGTCTTGAGACAGACGTGTGACAGGGCTGAAATCCTGCTGTCAGTCGGAGGATGAGATGAACCAGTAGAGTGACGGGCTGGCTCGTGCTTTATCGGAAGCAAGCGCGAGGGGGAGGGATTGAGTCGTCGTCGCCGGCTTGCTCCGGGACCCTCTGGCGGCGTGCCTACATTAGCGCTGACGGCCAAGCCAACTCAATTCACACTCCCAACATGGCAAATTGGGTAGCTTTTTGTAAATCTCACATTTTTGTTTTGTGATAACTTTTTAATTTCAACGTAGATATGTCATGAATCCGATGGCAATCCCAATCGCGGAGCAAAACAACGCCAGAAGCCCTATTCCCAAACATCCATCTCACCCTTTTTTCCTTCAAACTAACGACATTGCAATCATGCTCACGCCTTCGTGGATACCCTCACGACAATTTTACCCGCCGCCCTGCCCTCCTTCAGCTTCTCATACGCCTTGACCGCGTCCTCAAACTCGAACGCCGAATCGATGACGCTCTTGACCTTGCCCTCGGCCATCCACGCCGCGATCTGCGCCAGGTCCGGGTGCGAGTTCTTGGTCATGAACGCCTCGAAGCGGTGCTTGGCGCCGCCGAGGAACCCGGGGAGGAACATGCTCGGCACGAGCGACTTGACCTGCGCGAAGGAGACGGCGCCGCCGACGAACTTGAAGCGGCCGTCGGGGAGCAGGAAGTCGTCGGCCGCCTTGTATAGGTTCGGCGGCGCGTTGCCGACGTTGTCGACGACGAGGGCGAAGACCTTGCCCTGGGCCTTGAGGGCGGACACGACGTCGGCGGTCTTGTAGTCGATGACCTCGTCGGCGCCGAGGGACTTGCACAGCGGGATCTTGGGCGTCGAGCAGGAGACGGTGACGTGGCAGCCGAGGGCCTTTGCGATCTGGATGCCGTAGGTGCCGGTGCCGCCGGAGCCGCCGTTGATGAAGACCTTGTCGCCGCGCTGGACGTAGGGGGCGATGGTCTGGTAGGCGGTCAGCGCGGCGGTGCCGACGGCGGCGGCCTGGTCGAAGTCCGGGGCGCCGGACGTGGGCAGGCGGGCGCAGCCGTCGCGCTCGGCGAGGATGTATTCCGAGAGGGTGCCCTGGGGCCCGAGGGGGTCGAGGCGGCCGAGGACGGGGTCGCCGGGCTGGATGTCGGTGATGTCGGAGCCGACGGCGACGGCGGTGCCGGCGAAGTCCATGCCCGGGGACTTGGGGAAGGAGATCATGGCCTTGGCGACGAGGCCGAGGTCGGGGAATTTGTAGTCGGCGGGGTTGATGCCGGCGGCGGCGACGCGGACGAGGACCTGCGAGGGCTTGAGGTCGGTGGCGGACGGGGTGGGCACGGTGGTGAGGGCGAGGGACTGGATGAAGGTGCCTGGGGCGGGGATCTGCCAGCGGCGCATCTCGGCGGGGGGTGCTGGTGTAGCCATGTTTGTGGTTGTGGGTCTTTTGGTACGGTTGAATGTGAGGTTGTATGGGTGAAGATGGTGAAGACGAAGTTGAGAGATGAAGTGAGGTGAGGTGAGTGAGGTTGAGATTAAGCTTGGCTGAGTGACGTCTGAGAGCTGGCCGGCTGAGCTCCGGGTTGGCTGGGCAGGGTCATGATATAAAGTTTGGTGGTGAAGGTGGGGTGACGGAATGCGGGACCCCTCCTCCTCCCTCCTTCTTTTTTCGCCCCTGGACCTTATCTCGTGCACCTCGGTCTGTTTGATGAATCACTAACGGTGTTATGATTTCACGCAACATTTTAGCTACCCCATCACACCAGTCCAATGTCTGCATTGCTAATTCCCATAACGGGGTTCAAAATACATCCGACCAACGCCTTTTCCGAGGCGAGGCACTGCAGACTGAGACCTCCCACCGGTGAGGCACGCAAAATTGCGTCACCGACTCGGCTTGCCCCGATCCGGCTCCTTGCGCCGATGAAAACCAAAAAAAACCAGCGCACACGGTCTTGGCCGGTCGGTGTTCCCGGGGGGCAGGCGACAGGGCGCGCGCGGGATACGCGGGCTTTGGTGGTGTTCCCAATTCCGTGTTTGTGGGTATTTCTGTCGACCAGGCCCATTCAATCGCGCCGCCTGCCGATTGGCTCGAAGCTTTTGTGGGCGGGCTTTTGGTAGCTCGGCCAACACATCGTGAGGTTTTTTCTCTTTTATTTTCAGACCCCCTGTTTTCCTGCGCTAGAGCGGCTGTTTTTTTTCTCTATGCTTGCTTTCGTCGTTGCTGTTGTTGTCGCTATCATCGTTGCTAGTACTATTGCTATTTTTGTTCCTACCACAGTCGTCGTCTATCGTCGTCGTCTATTGCTATCTTCCTCGTCAGAGTCACCGAGTACATCCAGGCACAGGAAAACTAAGCGGTCTTTAAGTCCCCTATGCCTCCCCGATGGGACTCAATGAGGCACACGAGGAAACGAATGGAATCCGACTTGGTTCCTAAGCACGTTTCGTAATGTTTTTCTGGAGTTCTACCGCCTCCAACGCCCGTCTTGTATAACCAGGATATTTATCGCCAGGCCAGCATTACATTGTCAGATATATTCGTGTGCCGGGTGTATACTTTGAATCATGAAGAAAACGCGACAACAGAAATGAGAAGGGAAAAGAAAACAACTACAGTTTTCCTCGACAACAGGATCTTCATCTAGACCTCAAACTTCAGCGAAGAACTGCGTCTTGCCGCCGGCAATCCTCGTTCCTCGTCCTATTCGTCCTTGTCCATTGAACACCCAACCATGTGAAGTAAACATACCCCAACTCAACAAACCTTCCAACTGATCACACCTCTCACGCAAGATCCCAAAGAAACCTCTCCAGCTTCGCATCTTCTGGCTGTCTGCCCTCTTGCATATCGTTAAACATCTTCGCGGCACCCAGGAGCAGCGGATGTCTCGCCAAACGCCTTTTCTCCTTCGTGGTGCCGCCAAAGTTCAGGTCGATCAGCTCCAACGTGTCTTCAACAGCAAAACGACCGGGAACCAGCCCGTACTTCATTTCGTTCCTCCATACCCGCTGTTTCCGGTACGCAGGTTCCAACTCAGGCCGCACCAGTCTGCCGAAGGCACTCAGCATTTCGGCGTACGCCTGAAACAGCTTCAGCATGTTGAGCCGCGACAGAGGGGTTGCTGCGGAAAGCTCTTCCGTCAGCAGAGCTCTGGCTTTGGCTGTGTACCCAGAAAGCTTGGTGCTTGCATGCTCTCTCAGGGCCTGTTCAATTTTGCGCCTATATGCCGACGACGTGCCCTCCGTGCATTCAAGGCATGGGCAGACTAATGGGACGGGCCTGTTATAGACCTTTGTTAAGAAAATGGGATCTTGAGAGTGCAGGTCAGCATGCTGTTCGGTAAGCGAAATCCAGCAGCTATATGGCTCGGCCTGCAAGAAGGTCACTCCTCGTTCAAGTCTGGAGGCTGCTCCATACTTGACATTGTCCGCTGTGCCGCTTTGATATACGGCGAGGAGGAAGACGGAGAGAAAACCGCTCATTGGCATGTTCCCTTTGAATACTGGCCAGACGAACATCTGGCAAAGTTTCTCCAGCTCGTAGTTCTTCGGAATGGAAAGCTCCTTGATATTCAAGCGGCGCATGGCGTTGTACAGGTGCAATATCGACTGGAAAACGGCATACCGCTTGCATACTCTCAAGCCAATGTTATTCGCGGTGGTGAGAAACTCCAACATGTGGCAGCCCATAGTCCATGGGGACTCGTAGTAGAGACCGGACTTGGTTTCCATGATGTAGTAATGAATGGCCGTAGACAGGTCGCGGACTTGGTCAGCGACGTGTGGGTGATGCTCCAGAAGGTCCGTGTCTGGCTTGAACTGCGCAAGGCAATCCCGCACCTGCAACGCAAGTTCGAGAGTCGCGACTCGGCATTGAGTGCCGCCTAGACGGCCACCATGTGTCGATGCCGCGTCTGCGGTCAGCATGAAGAGGTCCATTGTTGTGACAAGAAATATCGATGGTTTTCGCGGAGATTCTTCCTGAAGAAAGAATCGCTGAGCAACATCGAAGAAGGCCTCGCAGATCTTGATGCCCCTGTAGCGGTCCAGTCTCAGGCGTTCCGCGCGGGCGATGGCTCTGGCATAACGCCCATGCAGTGGTAACGAGACCCTGACTGATTCTAGAGTTTCGTGAATTCGGTTTCGGTATGAATCTGGGAATGATGGCGGTTCGCTTCCCATGTTTCTATTGGTGATGTCGTACGTGAACATTTCTCCACTGCCGCATGGTTGGCCGTCGATCTGAGGTGCACGAAATTCGCCAATTCTCTGACCGTATTCCCCGATGGCTTTGGCTGTCTTGAACAGCCTGACAGCGGACTGGAGACATTCGTCCGGGTCCTGCTCGTCGTCGAGTTTCCGGACCGAAGAGCGTACCATTTGACAACTGTTGCACCGACAGTTGTACGCCTGCATGAGACAGAACTTATTGAGATAGTCTTGCGGCATGTGATCTCGGTCTGACATATCATAGACGGCAAGACTGGTCAGCCAAGCGGCGAAGACGATGGGGATATCGCCTCTGGCCGCCTCTGCCCAGATCTGCTCAAGCTGAGCGCGCATCTTGTTCATTTCCTGGACGCACATTAACGGTCAGATGCAAGATTTCCACCACGTAGGGCTTGATGGATCTTACGATGAGGAACCACGCCGAGTCAATCATGTGCGTCATTTCGTCGTCTTCTAGGTCGAATTCTATCGGGCCCATGGGCTGAGCTTGAGGCTGCGCCGGTTGGGTTGGAGCAGAGGCAGGTGAAGACGTATGGCCAGTACCGCTGTTTTCAGAGCCGCTATGCGAGGAGCCATGAGACGATTCCGGCGTGTCATCGACGTGAAGAGCCTGAAACGCATTGTTCCATAAGGTTTGCTGGGCGTCCGCAGCGTAGTCGACGAAAACGACATCTGCCGACTGCGACTCAAGAGGCTTCAAAATCCGATGTATGTCTTGGAGTCTGAGGTGTGTCAGGAAGAGTACCATTGATCGATGTGCTTTCATGTAACATACGTCCGGATAATATGTTTGTGCCCCGCTTCAGCGTCGTCGTACATCTGAAAGACCATAGTCCTGTCTCGGATAGCATCGTCAAGAGAGCTGATGATGGACTTTGGTACATCAGTTCTTGCCTCCTCTACCTTTCTCGCGACCCAGACCATTTGAGCGGTGTTTTTGAATGTGCTGGCGTTGCTGGCCTCATCGGGTACTATGATGTGGTATTGACACCAGAGCCAACGCAAGAAACAATTTGTCGCAGCTTTATAAGAATCGCGAAGTTGTCGCAGATCCGGCGGGTAATGATCCAAGTCCATGGCTGATGAATCCATGGTTGACGAGGCTTCGTTTCGTCGATGGCTAGGAGGTTACGAGAGCACTCCATCGTTGATGCGGAAGGCTGTCTTAATACGAATTTTGGCTACTTGCAAGGATTGAGACGCATGAGTTGAGACGCTCTATTTCGAGTCGCGCACAATCCGCACTCTTTATTTGTCAAAGTGTTTGTTCAAACAATGGCAAAGACGTCGGGCCCAAGAGATGATGTTTCTTTGAGCAAAATAGACTCGGTTGCTTCATTGAACGCATTCCACCCTCTCATTCTTCATGGATGAAAACGGAGCCTGGCTGATATCGGTGTAACGCATTCTGCGGAAGTTGTCATGAAGTCCCTGGCTGAATGGGATGTGATGAAGCCGGAACACTAGAGTGCAAGAAATGGAGGCAAGCAATATTCATTTGGAAACCTGGGCGGAGAGAACTGGCTCATTTCATTCCTTGGCACTGTTGCTGTCCTCGCTACGATTGCTTCTATCCGTAGCCGTCGTTCGTATGATTCCCACTCGTCATCCTCGCTGTTCCCAATTGCTCTACTCAATGTCTCCATCATTAACGTCCTTCTCCTTATCTTAACGGATGTGCTAAAACCCCAATGGCCCCCACTAGCCCCATGGCCTCTGTGTGTGCAACCCAACCTGGATTTTCCTGACTGTCGCAGTCGGCTCCACAAACACGCCGTACGCGAGTGAACAAAGACCGACATTGTACAAGAAGCTCAAAATAGACACGAGATGAGCAAGTCCTCCGAGTTCTGGAAATTCATAAGTACAGAAGTCATTTCTTGCGACTCTTGCGGCTTTCAAGAGAATGTGAGGCCATTGTCCTACTGTTTCTGTAACCTCTACGAACAAGCCGCTATTGCAAATACAAGATGGAAGCTACTCTGGACATGACCACAGTTCAAAACCAATTGAAGCGCTACAAAAGCTCAAACAATTGTTTCCTGCGATGGCTATGGTGCGCCTATCACCAAGCAGACCCTCGATCCGCTGCAGGAGTCAAGCCTTTCAGAAACACACGCAATATCATCAAAGTTTCTCGTACCGTCCGCGATGCTGGTCAGCCCGTCCCAGGTTCCGTTCTTGGGGCTCTGCGCGACGCGATTCGATTTCGGAAGATGGTGACTCAATCGTATGAAAGCTCTGGGAGCGGCGATAGCGGGCATCGCCATTTTGTCAGGAGGTACATATCAGCTGTTGACACTCAATGGACACCCTGCTAAGCAGCGCTGTATGCAGGCTTGAACAAACGTTGGCCATCTTGCAGCCCCTGGAGGCCCAAGAAGTTCCTTTCGAAGACTATCTGGGCCTTCAAGAAGATGCAGGACCTCGTAGCAAATTGGAACAACAAAACAATAAGTTTGCTTCCTTGATGGAGGACCTGAACATCTCTCCTCACAGTTCACCATCGCGAGCGAGCAACAGCGCGACGCCAGCTGCTCCGACATCGCCGTCTCCAAGCAAACCAGAGTCCGAGACTGAACCAAAGAAACCCGAAGAATTCGTCTTGGACGATGACGACATCGGCGTGGCGTATGATGCGGCCCGTTTCCTGGTGGTAAGACTCACCAGTATCGTCCTTTCTGTTTCCAGTGTAGCTCACGATGTCCCAGGATATAAATCTTTTCCATATCCACCTCCATACTATTTGGAAATCCGCAGGCGAAGGCAAGATTCCCCTTCTGATTGCTGCCTTTCAGTCCAACTGTATCGCGTCCTTGAACTACCGGAGAGCGCCAAAGGTAGATTGTTCCGCCTTGTGCCTCTTCTCGAAGCACAACTGTACTTGCCAACAATGCTACCTCATACACTACTTTATCCGCCACTTGACGAACACCGGACATCCGGGCATATTCGTCATTCTTGCGCGGAGAATGTGGATGATTGCCAGCATCATCAACGACTATGGGCGAGGCTTGGGGGCGAACTTCGAGCCCCCTGAAGTTCACGTGCAACCCGCGGTCTGCAACACACCAGACTGCCCAGATCAGTTTCGGACCCCACCCTCGTCTGAGATCCCTCACTTGGAAAACTTCCTTTCAAAGGATGATCAAAAAAGGATTCGCGACCTTATGGGTGCCATTCAAACCCACCAGAAACCGCTGGACCGTGGAATTAGTGTCGTGGAGATGATTAAAGGAAATCACCTTGATGGATTCGTCGACATCTGTGAGGCCTTCTTCGACTTTGGGCAGGCGTTCTTGTTGCAGAAAACGCGGGTCGCCCATGGAGAAATGGTGGTGGCAATGAGCATCATTCTTCAGATTGAAGCGGCGACGTTGCCATACCCCCATTTAAGAGGTAGCGCCTGTCGTGCTCAAGGTCTTCGCTTCGCCATGGACATAACCGAGGCGCTCACACCCGTTCTTGAGGCAGTCCAACGTTACCACCCAAGTGGCAGCATCTTTAAAGGTCTTCAGACCCTCATCGTAGGCCTGGAGGTGTATAAGAGCGATGAAAAGTCTGGCATCTACCACGACTCTCCCTGGACTGTGGGTTGTCATATGCTGGACATGCTCACGGCAGCTATCAGGGTCGGAGGACAGGCCTGCAGTTACTGGGCTGTCATCAGGACGACACTGCACCTCTACAACGCATTGCGGATCAGAGGCTTCGACGAATTCCAGATCCCGCAGATTCCCGTGCTGGAAGAACTATCCAACATGTTTCTTCAAGGGGTCTTCCAGGGGACCGTTCCGAAATACAAATTCCTCTCGCCCTTTCGTTTGGCAGTTTACAACAGCCACAGGGTGGAGCGTTCCGGGACTGCCCAGTTTGAACGTGGACTGGACCTGCTCTCACCATCTAACCAAGAAATCTACTGGGGACTTTGTGACCAACACTACACTAACCATCGGATAAATGGGAGATTTCTGTGCAAGATGTACAAGAACGAGAAGCCAAAATGCGACGACAGACGCGCTGCACAAGTGCAGACTAATACCCAAAAGGTTAATCGTGCTCGTGACCTCCTCCGCCAGGATAGTTGGTCCGGATACGCTGGCAAGAGCCTTGAGGCGGTGCTGTCAGAGGTCCAGGGGTCGGCTCCGATCGCTCGAGTCAACTTCTTCGAGCTGTTTGTGTACTGCGAGCCATTGCTGAAATGCTTTGGTATCCTCGCTGTTCCGGAGGTTCAGAACAAGTACAAAGAACAAGGGTTATGGAAGGACTGGATGTACCACGGTCTCTCAGTTTCAAGCTTTGCTATTGAGGATCTTTTGGAAATCCTCGACGCATTGCCCGGAAATACCAACCGCGAGAGGGATCTTCTGGCTCGGGAACCGTTATTTCGACATGCTGTGAGGGTTTTCAAGGCTTTCAAAAAGCCAGATGCAACTTTGCAGGACTTCTTGTGGAAGATTTGATGTTGATGGTGCAGCGGTTTTGGCAACGACCGTCAGCTGCCTTGGAACAATCATATTGGCTGCAGAGACAATGGTCATTCAGTAGATCGAGTCCATGCGTCGTATCTTTTCATGGGCTGTCTGTCAATGGATGTTCACCCATTTTGGGCAGAATACAACCGGCTTGAATTAGAACGGCTTCTACCTAAAGTACAGTTGATGAAGATAGGTATCTGGAAATGTGCAGACCACAAAGACAATAATATGGATGGCTGAGGCGCCAGAGACGCCGCAGGGACGAAGTGGACGTCAGGGAGGACGGTGGACAAAAGGGACAAGAGAAACGACCATGGCGACGGTAAGAATAACAAAGATGATACTAAATGTGATACGTGGGATAACAAAGAGACTCATGGAAAGCATACGAGAAGCTGAACGATCGCCGTGTCTTTAATGAGCAATTCATCACAAACATCCATGTGCATTGTGTCTAATAGCAAAGATGCAAAACCCCCTGGGTATCTTTTCCTCAGTATCCTTGCCATGCAGACGCCTTTCGCCAAAACACCACACCAAATAACCCAATGACATATCCTATCTAAAACCGCGGGCACCAATCCTGCGTCCACTGACCAAGCTCCTTCTCGCTGCAGACACGATCCATATCATCATCCCTGAGCGCAAGGAGTACATCCCAGGGCGCGTCTCCCTTCGTGATTCCGCGTCTCTGCATGATATTCATACTTCCATCGTTGGCAGAGTACGTCTTGCGCACAAAGTCTGCCTTCCCACCAGTGCCAGGGATTCCAAAGTCAACATCGGCACCCATGTGCACCCAGACGCTGCAGCTCAAGCCCGCGTGGTCAGGCTGATTTGCCTTGCGGAAAGCTGCGCCCTCCATGGCGGGATCCTCGAGAGATGTAGCGAGTGCGATGCGAGAAGGGATGTAATCGGGCTGCTTGACCTTCTCAACCGCTTGTCTGATCAGCCACGCTGCCTCGAAGATGGCAGGTCGTGCGTCGCTGGGAAGCTCGCCGTTCTTCTGAAGTTGGGTGAGAATGCCGACCTGGTTGCCAGCCATGGTTTGGGTGTAGATATTGCCCCAGGCTGTAGCAGGGAAGGCTGGGGAGAGGCGAGGGCGGGCGTCGGCTGCGGTGGTGAAGCTGGTGTCATCCGAGGGCGACAGATGGGGAAGGCGCGACCGAGTGACGTGAACCCAGACCATAGCGGAGAGAGTGTCGGCCCTGGAGACGAAGGTAGTGCTACCGTAGATCTCGTGGAGGTATCGGAGTGCCTCAGTCTGGAGATTCTTCAGGATTGCGTTGTTGAAGCTGAAGATTTTGCAGACCGCGCGCGGGGGTTTGGTGTTGGTGGAAGCGGTGGAAGAGTTCTCTTTGTCGGTGAAATCATATTCTGGGAACTCGGCACCTTTGATGTCTGTGTTCTCGTACACAGACAAGCTGGGTCTGGCTTTGAGCTCTGTGAGCCAAGTTGGCTGCATCTCAATGGCTGGTTCAGGGAGCGAGCAGGATTTCGTCGACTCCTCTTGCGCGATCTTGCCGAAGTACTCGAGGAAGGTCTTGATGAAACCTCCATCGAAGATGCCATGGTGCGTCGAGAAGCACAGAAAGAGGCCACCTCCAGTCATCTCGGTGATCTTGAGAGTGACAGGAGGGCAAGATTCGCCAGGCTTGGGATGGTTTGGCGAGAGGGATAGGATGTCCTTGTCCATCGCAATTGGGGGCATTCCGAGAGCCACCAGCTCCTGATAAGTGTAGCCTCCAAGCTCATTGATGCGGTCACAGCAAAAGAGATCAGGGCGGCGGGCGAGATCCAAGGCCTTGTCATCCAGGGTGTAGGCCAGTTCGAGACGGTTTCGGTCCATCGCGGTAGGGCGAATCTGGCCAGCCAGAAACGGCCATCGGGCGAGGGCCTTGTGGAAGCACCGTTGAAGGTGCTCCTTGGTGGTGACCGAGTCGTATCCTTCGCTAGTGTTGAGCGCGAAGATCGATCTCACGTAGATCCTCGGAGCGATCTGGTCGAGAGGGGATAGGGGCAGGAGGTTCAACGAAGTAAAGCGCATCTTGCCTGAAGTGTCGTGGGTTGTGGGATGCGTTTGATTTCCAGAGTAGACGACGAGGGGAGAAGGGATGCGGGGAGAATCTCGTGGCCGAGGAGAATCTTGGAAGATCTTGGGAGGCCGGTAGTTGTCCAAGATAAGGGTGGTGAAGGCAGGGGGGAAGTTGTACTGGTGAATGAGGTGAGCAGCCTTTGCGCTCTGGGTGAATGTGAGAATCAGCTGCCCACCCTCTCGGTGCACAACCAGAGCAGGAGCGCACCTGCCCTGGCGGAGATCTCTCCAAGACGAGCGCGTGGTGACCCGCGTCGTCGAAACACTATCAGGCTTCCCGATACCGAGAGACGAGAGGCGTTCTAGGAAGAGAATATCGATCGCGGCAGATCCCTGTCTGCGAAGCTGAATCCGAGGGTCGGACTGCTGAGGTCGACGAAAGGGTGAGTTACGGTCTTCAGCCTGGCACACGTCAATATCCGCCTGGCCAAAGATGGCTAGAATTGCCGATGTGCTTGTAATCATCTCCATAATTACTATCGTGAAACTTGAAGCCCTATTTGGCAATTGCTTATCGGATCGTTGCGATGGAAATTTGAACGGGAAACGAAAGGTGTAGGTGCGTGTGCATTTAAAGCTGGGAAGAATTGGATCGAGAAGTGAATGTTTCCAAAGGAAAAGACGATTGATAGTAATACCTAGTCAATATGATATCTCCGGAACGCTGTTTGGCATCAAGGTTGATGTCTTGAGTTCGTTGATAAGGTAGGTACCCTTTCGGTGCTCGCACTAAAGAGGCAGACAACCTTGATTCTGAACAGCCAGCTCTTAGATTGACAGATTTTCGCAAACTGACTTCACAAGGTGAATGTTCAGCAACAATCCCCGCATAGTCGTTTTCATGGCTCTGGAAAATTCGTAGATTGTCGTCTGGAGTATTATGTTTTCAACATCTATCTCACAACGATGTCATTGATTTCCATTGTATTGCCTATGCTCAATCGGTCAGTCCACCTTCACGATCGCAATCTAGTCGAATGTAGATTCAACTAAGGGCTAGAGCAATGCATCTCCTTGAGTAGCAGAGGTCTGATGCGGGCGGGTAGAGCCATTCTATGTACATGAACCACCCGTTTTCCGACATTCATTCATTCAGAGTCGTCCACCACCGCGATGTCGTCACAACAGTCACAGACGGACCAAGACTCCCCTGTCTGGAGAAGATGGAATTCGCAATCATAATGTTCCGCATCAATCGGCCAGCCTGTGGGTTCAGCCCACTCCGCATGTTCGCACCACTTCCATGACTCAGACCATTCGCAAGCCACGTATCTAGACCCTGCAGTTGCCCCTGGGATGATAGTCAGGGGCTCGCACCCTCTCGTGTCTCTGCCACTGCCCTTAAGGCTTTCGTCGCTTTCATGCCAGCCCCGTCGTACTTCATGAATGAATTGAACTCTAACGTTCTCAAAATCAGCGCGGGACTCTTCAATCCAGTCCCATGTATGCGTCCTGTCGTAGCCCACCCGGTGGAAGACGGAGAGCGTCACTGTGTGTAAACTGGGGAATGACCCATGCTTGACGCTATGAGCTAAGGACGTGAGGTTATCTCCCATGTTGAAGAAAGCGTACAGAATCTGGAAATGCTTGATATTTGGTGGAAGAAACCAGATGATGCTGCTGGAGGTTTGGGAAGGACGGTAGAATGATTGCTGGTCGAGCGTAAGATCTTGTAGCACTGTGAAATCGTTGAATGACGCAAGTGGGCCGTGGGTGTGTCTAGCTTGAAGTACAGAATAATACTGATCATCCTCGAGAATGTCATGGAGTTCATCATCGCCTGTACGTGGAATCCACGCGAAGCGAAGTCTCCGAAGCGTTCTCTTGGTCTGTCTGAAAGCCGCGCTGTATTCTGAGGGAGCCCAGTCTTCAAGGCCGTACTTGTCCACAACGTAACACTCCAGATCTTCGAGCGCAGGACAGTTTGAAAGAAAGCCCTTCAGCACTTCAGGATTAAAGTTGATGCAGAAGAGCGTTCTCAAATTGTTCATCGGTTTCCAATTGACGGACAAACTCCAACGTGCAAAGCTGTTGCGGGCCTCGAAGTCGACGTTCAATTCCTCAATTCCGGAGGCGAATGTTTGAAGATCAAGTAGTTCCTTCGCGTTGGACCCATACTGTACGTCTCCTTTCAATAGCATTCTTTTGAGACTTGGGAGGAGCAACTCGGACGCGAATGACGAGAGGAGCGGGAATTGGCGTCCTCGTCCCATGGGAGCTATGAGTAGCGATTCGAGACTGGCCGCGGTCTTGACGATCGCAATCATCATCATCCAGCGGCGCAGCCTATCTCGGTTGTAGGAGCAAATACGATAGTCCGCGTCTTTCATCGTCGCTGCCGTTTTTGCTGTTGCTGGCGTCATTCCCGTCCCCGTCCCCGTCCCCGTCGCTGTTGCTATCTTCGTCCCCGTCGCCATCGTCGCCGCCATTGCCTGGGGGTTCCAGTTCCATCCTTGCGTAGAGCTACATTGGCAAGGGTCATGGTAAGTGAATGGTCCCCCCATTTGAGATGCATGCCGGTGGAAGAGGACGTAGAGCTCAGGAGTAAAGGTTTGGATGTTTGTGTTGTGGCATAGCTGAAGGCCCCGAATCATTCGGCCTAGGTCTGGACGCTCGATGATGGTGCGTAGGAACAACGGAAGTCTGTCATGCTCCATCTGTACCTGCACATTGGTGTACTCGTCGATTCCATTGTGGTGCACCCAGTGCCCGTTGCCAGTGGCGTAGTAGTGGTAGAGGATCGGTTGGACCAAGTTGCGTAAAGCTCGGCTTGTCAGGCACACCTTTGCCAATGATCGCTTGTCGTTTTTGGTATCGTCCTCGTCGTGGTTCACGAAATGCTTCGGGTTTCGGCAGTGGTAGCAGAGCTCCTCGCAAATCCGCTTGATCAACTCAGGAGGGAGGTCGAGAAGGTTCGTCATGATGGCGGTTTGATGCCGTCGAGAGTTCTGAGTGAGTAGTGATTGAGTATGGGATGTGGCGGCGTGGACGCGAGTCGGGTCTTGTTTTTTTGGCGGCCCCTTCCTTCTCTCGTCGAGGGAGGAGACAACAACCGGAATAAAAAGAATTGCCGATCTGAAGGTGGCAGAGGTGAGAAGTCGTTGGCAAAGACAAGCGGGCGTTTGAGGCTGGCGAAGCCCCACACCCGCTTGCTCAGAGCGCGCAGCGGAGGGAAGGCACTCAGGTGGGGCCAAGCTCGACTGCACCTTCCCGCTGAGAGAACAATGAGTCACCTCTCAAACGGAGAAACAGCAAAGTAACTCATTCGTTTTCGACTAATGGTTGCTCGCCTAATACCGATCGGAATCTCATCAGTTGTTGGTTCACACGTTGCTGCCCCCTTCGCATGACATCTCAACGGACTGCAGGAACCTCTGGAGTACATGCATCATGATATCAAGGTAGCTTGGCTCGAAGAACGGATTGAGAGTAGATGAGAAACTGAATCGACTAAAGCTATGCGATGTTGATTGCCCGTCAAAGGGGCAAGAAGCTTTACAATTTGATCTTATTTCCCGACTGCCATTTAGTCCTATCTCTCCAAAAATTCCGTTTCAAATCTATTCCCCCAAGCTGTCAAAAGACTTCTCATCGTGTGTGTACATCTTCTGGTTTTTCTTCAAGTACGGCAACTCAGCAGTGTTGAATACAGGGCGCGAGAAGCGGTTATACGCAATGAACGTGTCGCGGTCGCCGACCATGGCGTTGTTCGGCGTGGGCACATGCATCGAGACGCGGCGGATCTCGGTAGCGGCCTCCTGGGTAGGCTTGACGCCGGCGTACTTGTAAATCAGGTTCAGCGCAGGGATCGACAGCCCGTGGACAACAATCGAGAAAAGCACCAGCCAGTAGACCACAGGAGCCATGACTTGAACGAGGTTCGTCTCCTCTTCGTCGCCCTTGACGAGCTCCGGGAAGAGGTGGCGGGTGTGCTCGACGTAGAAGACAGCGCCGGCGCCGATAGGACCGAAGTAGCCCATGAACAGCGCCTCCTTCCAGTTCTGGCACACCTTAGGCATGATCTTGTAGCACGTCAGGATGGCTGGGATACGGCGGAAGAGGAGGACTAAACCCCCGAGGGCGAAGAGGCGGCCCTAAGTGAGGCCGGTGACGTCCGGCTAGTTGAATTGGTCCCAGGGCATGACTGTGCCGATGTACATGAAGTCACCAAAGTTAAGGAGGACATCGACGCAAGAGTTGACTTCGTCGTGACGCTTTTCGGTCTCCGCCAAGAACTCTCCGTCCCAGTTCATGGCGTTGCCGGCGACGAAGTAGGCGAGCAGGTCGTCTGTGCCCAGCATGCCGCAGATGCCGACGAGCCACAGCTTTGAAGACACGGTTAGCTGACTTGAAGATGGCGCAAAGCTTTTGATGACTTATGCCGATAGCGGTGGGGCAGATAAGGTAGCTCTCAGAGTCAACCCATTGTTTACGCAGAGCAAAATTCAATGCCTTTCCGGACCCAAAGCCGACAACGATGCCGATGGCAACAGACATGAAGACAATGTAGAGCCACGTCTCGACGACCCAGTTGGTGAGAGCCACGTGGATGCCGCCGCCAAGACGACCGACTCCCTCCTCTGAGCGAGCAAAAAGACTCATGGCTCTCTCGGCGACCGAAGCGGTCTCCCCTCCTTCTCCAGCACCAGGAATGTCGGCATGGCGGATGAGGTAGACGGCCAGCATGTGGAAAGGGAATCCTGCCTGGCTGTTAGCTAGCTGGGTACATCGGATTGGTGAGCAGGTCACTCACCAAAGCCATCGTTGGCGCCCGTTTCAGAGGAGATGATCTCGCGCAGAGGCCGAGCAACAAACCTGTCGGCGAAGGGTCCTTTGGCGATGGCCTGGGAGAGGATGGGGTCGGTGCACGTAACGCCAGCAAGGTGATCTTGGGCACCGTAGCGAGCATGCAGAGGGCAGTACAGAGCCATATGATCGTCATGATGGGAAGCAAACACAAGGCCATCTCCTTCCTTCGTAATTATTGGTACTTGGCGGGCAGCTGGTAGCCTGCGATCACCAGCTGGACACCAATCATCACGTGAGCAAGGCCCTGGTTCCATGTTGGTCAGATCGGGTTCGGAATTTGGGGTTTGTGGAGGAATGGGACATTTGGGCACGAACCAGGGTGATGGCGTTGGTTTGTCCCTCCGTTGCAGAGCCCCATCGTGCTGTCGAGAAATTTGGCTGATATGGGTCCCAGCAGGACACCTATGAGGACCGCAGGCACTGAGATGACGCTTAGCACATATGTTCAGTGACAGCCAACATGCTTTGGGTCACTCACAGGCTTCACCCAAGTACCACTTGCACTTGATCTTGACCGAGATGATGCCGTACAGCAAGGTGAACAGTCCTTTGATAAGGATCAGTACACACCACTTCACTAATAATCAACTGCATCAGCCCATACCAAGGACGCCGAGGACAATGTTCAACTCGCTCACATTAAGGGTTGGCATCTTGAGAAAAGCTTGAGATGGTGTGGAGTGTTTGGTGGAAAACCCTTGACCAGCAAGACTAATGGGACGTTTTTTCCAATTTCTTTTCAACAAAGCGGTGTCGAAACACAAAAGACGAAAAATGTGCAAAAATAAGAACGAAGAGAAAGAAGATGATTAGTTTAAAGGGAACGAAGAGAATGAGTGAAAGCCTGATTGGTTAACGGTCGGTCTACCCAAAGTTATTTAAGTTTACCTACAAACATTATGATAGTCCGCAATATGAGAGACTACGGAGACACATGTTCAGGGAGCCACAAGCAGCGAGGCGGTGGCAGTGGACGTGGATCACCCTCCCTGATCCTGAATTGGGGATCGGGTTCCCAAGCAGAGGCAACAACACTGGTGAACGTAAAGCACTCAGTATATCGTAACAGAACAAGTCAGCAGGCGCATCGCAAAGTACTATATCCCAAAAATGACAATCTGCGAAAAGATGAGAACCTCAAACGTCATGGAGAGCTCCAGTCTAGGCGCCGCGAAGATGCTTATTCCAAGACCCGAGTAAGGCACTGCGGATCGCCAAATATAACCTCAGCTGAAGCCGTCATACGGCTGCACTCCCAATGAATGATACGCATATGTCGACCAACACCTATCCCGCACGTGATCCCTCTCCCGTCCCGTCGGCTCATATCTTGCAGAGACGTGGAATGTCGTCCGTCGCCAAGCACGGGCCAAGACGTCGGTATGGCCCCACACCCGCTGCTTTTCGGAGCGGGAAGGAGCTCATGTGGGGCCCGGATTGGTCGCGACTTCCCGCAATATCATCAGTAAGGGCAGACATCACGCACCGAACGAGAAAAATCCCACACACCTCTTCACCTCACGAAGAAGTTTTCTTCCCCTCCACGCGCTTGAACTCCATGTGCTCAAAACCGTACTAGCCCGGAAGAGACCCGGGATACCTCTTCCTCACCTTTCCCACGAGCCCTCGGCATCTCAGAGCGTCCTCCGGCTCGCGCTCGTTGCAACTCAGAACCAAGTCATGGGTCCTTTTTTCTGAGTTTGAACAGATCAGAACACCAAGCCGACTGGCCTACACTCCAGCTATCTTGAATCCATCCGACAACTGGACATCTTTGGTTCGCCATGGATCCTTCGCAGTGGCGGGACTATTACAGCGACTTGGGCGTCAGGCCCACTGCCACATCGCAAGAAATCGGCCGAGCATTTCGGGATTTGGCGAGAACCACTCATCCAGACAAAAAGGCACCCGGAGACCGCAGCGACTCTAGCGAGTTTCGAAAGGTGCGTGTACATTTGATCGGCGATCTTGGGCTCAGCTTCTTTCTCTTTCTCTCATCTTTTTCTTTTTTCTTGCTCTCACGCCAAGGAGGTATCTTATTGACAAGAGCTCCACATCCAGATTCGTGAAGCCTATGAGTTTCTTAAGGATCCAGCAAACCGCCGCAGGTACGACGAGACTTACCGCGACTCGAAGAGATCCTACGAGAGACATCGCGAATGGCAAAAAGACGAGGCTCAACGTCAGGCCGAGGCCGAGGCTCGACAAGAGAGCGATGAGGAAGACCAGCGAAGAGAGGAAGCGAAGCAGCGCAGAGAAAAGAAACGACAGCAGAGAGAGGAAGCACGCAAACAAGCCCGGAGAGAACGGACCAAAAGGCAGAGGGCTGCGCGGAGAAAGGCCAAGAAGGAGCAAAGAGAGACTGAGCAGCGCGAGACTCAGCGACGCCAGCAACAGAGCATCAACGATCGGCGACGAAACGCGCAGAAGAAAGCTAATGCGCAGCGACAGGAAGATCAAGCACGAGTCGAAGCCGTTCAGCAAGAGGCAGTACGAATGGCTGAAGCTCTCCTTGAGCAGGACAGACGAGAAGCGCAGCAGAGAGCTCGCGAAGATGCATGGGCGACTTACATTACAGCTGAGCAGGATCGGCTGGCTCTGATACCTGAGCAGCAAAGAGCTGAGGCCATCAAGATACAGGAAGAAAGAAAGGCCGCGGAAGTCAAGAAGCAAGAGGAAGAGAGTTCGACAAGCTCATTGGAAGGCGGAGCAGCAGAAACGTGAAGATCAACAGAGAGAAGAGGAGCAGAAGCGAGAAGCGTTTCGGAAGGTCGCTCAGAAGAATCGACAGCTCAGAGAAGCAGAAATGAAGAAGCGATGGGGGCAATTGAGACTCGAAGAGCTTAAAGCCGCGCAGGAGGAGGCAGAATTGTGGAAAGAGAATTCTGCCAGAGAGCGGCATCGTCTGCGCCAACTCGAGACTAAGGAGCGATCGAAGAAGATGGCGAAGATGGTCAGACTGGAGCGCGATAGAGCATCGGAAGTTCACTTAGATGAGCGCACGCTGGCTAAGATGCTTTACGGAGAACATGGGCGCCCAAAGTGTGACCATGCTTGGTTCGGCTGGACTAGGAAAGCGGGCGGTTCGCGCTGCGAATCATGCCGGGGGAAGACGGTGATATCAATTTTCGAATGTCCAATGTGTGGGATGAAGCTTTGTCCGAAGTGCAAGTATGGTCTGGTCAAAACAAGACCAGCTACGCCGCTCAACTGCTTTTAATTTGGAATGGGATAGGCAGTTTCGATGAAGATGTGCGTTGGGATGAGGGCTGGCTGTAACCCGAGTTTGAGTGTATGAACCGTACCTAGTTACTAGAATCAAATGACGATAGCGGTTGCGGAAGGTCCAACTTATTTTGTGATGACGAATTAGTAGTGTCTCGTGAGTCTCCTAAAAAGACTCCAGTCAGATGAAATCTGTTGAGTTTGGGAGGGTGTATGTGTGACTTCTCCTGAAAGTAAGGTTTAACGATGTTCTAATTAGTTATCAATCCTCTAGGAACTGATCCATATGTTTATGAAAAAATCATACAGAAAATTAACGGCGAAGGCAAGAACGCTAAGAATGATGGGGACGATGGGTGTACCTTCCCCTTGGCAGCACCTCGTGGGGAGGCGGACTCTACAAGTCTCACAGCTTTTACTAGCAACTCACAAAGGGTCGTTTTCTTCCTTTGAGGCGCTAAACGCTCAGCGTCAACACTGAAAAGCGAGAAAAGATTCAAAGGGACTGGAAAAGACTGTGAAGACGTCCCTGTGGGTCCCCACATCTGAACGTCGACCGTCCGCTACCGCTACCTCACCTTTCGCTTAACAACAGAATTTCACAATTTCAGCGCCTCAGGTGAGATTCCAGGCCGAGATTTTAAAAACACGAACCTACCGCGCTCATAACGGCTGCACGAAACCACGTCGCCTGGACTCCGTCGTTTCCCCTGAGAAGCAGAAAACCTTTTCGGCTGCGCGAAGCATTCCGCGAAGCCAAATCAACGCGCCTTATTCAAAATCATATGCAAATCAGGGAAATCAACCATCAACAGCACACCCTCGCTTTCTCATAAAGCAGACTTTGCATGTTTTGCCAGAGCCGACCCCAACCAGAGTTGATTTCCGGACCGCCTTGCCAACACGCCAGCCGGCTTTCCTCATGCAACAAAGCATCGTCATTCGCTCAAGATGAATCCCCCAGAGACTCCGGATTACTACTCAGATCTTGGCATTGGTGAATATGCGACGCTAAAAGAAATTGAAAAGGCGTACACCAATCTTGTGCTGAAAGTCCATCCGGACAAGCAGGCTCCTGGAGCTTGCGGAGACGCACATGACTTCCGCAAGGTTTTTCGTGTTCTTCCGTTCTCTTCAAAAGTTCTTCAAGGCTCGAACTTTCGACTGACACATTCCGTACAGGTCCAGGAGGCTTACCAAGTTCTGCGAGATGAAGCAACGCGTGTGGAGTATGACGCCCAGTACCCGGAAATCCACAGCGAGTGGGATGAATACCGCATATTCCTAGAACGCGAGGCCGCAAAGGCGAAGCGAAAGGCCGTAAGACAAGCGAAACAAAAGGCTGCAGAAGAAGCCGGAAGAAAGGCTGCAGAGGAAGCCGAACGAATAGCCGCAGAGGAAGCCGAACGAGTAGCTGCAGAAGAAGTCCAGCGAAGGGCTGAGGAAGAAGCGGAACGATGGGCTGCAGAGGAAGCCAAGAAACAAGCTGCAGAGGAAGAAGTCAATCGCCAATGGGAGGAAGTAATCGCTATGCAACAATCTGGAGAGGAGTGGGAGTGCCAGATGGAAGCATTCCTCGAGGAAGAACGCAGAATCAAGATGACCAAAGCATTCCAATGGGAAGCAATACACGACCAGATGAGAAAGGAGGAGATTCGGATGGAGGAGAGAGAACGGGCAGAAGCATTCGACGATATCCGACAGCAAGTGGACGCGGACCGCAGAAACATACTTCAGCCTCTGGAACAGAAGCTACAGGAGGAGCTCCAGAAGGTGGAGCGCCGCTACAAGAAGATGATCGATAAAGAGGAGAAGAAGTTGAAGAAGCGTCTGGACGAAGAGACAGCAAACGCCGAGAAGGAGCTTGAAGCCAAATGGGCCATGCGCCGACAGCGCAACGAGAAGATCAAAGCTGTCAGGCAGGCAAAAGAGGAGTATGCGGCGTTGCAAGACCTGCACTCCCGTCAAAAGGCATGGGAGGAGCAGCAACGCAAAGCTGCAGAGGAAAGAGCCAAAGAACAGCTCAGATCGGAGGAGAAGAAGAGGAAGAAGCGGAAGGCAGAAGAGGAGCCCAACACGGAGGAATGTGAAGCCGAGGAGAAGCGCGAGGCTAAAGAGCAACGAAGAGCTGAAAAGCGACGCAAGGTTGTTGAGGAGCAACAAAGGGATTGGGAACGCTTCCTAGAAAAGGAAAGAATCGCGGAGGCCAACGAAGCGGGTCGGAAGGCGAACAAACGTCAAGAAGCCACCGCGAAGAAGTTTTTCATACGGAAGAAGGAGAAAGCAGCAGAGGCAAAGAACGGCAAACCAAAGCGCAAGAAAATGTAATCACGAATGGGGAAGCTGAGCTGGGAAGCGGAATTGAGGACTTTGTGGGCAGGAACAGGCGGAGTCCTTATCTAGATGTCTCCGGGGCGACCTACTGACTTGTCCAAAAAGCAAGTCAGGACTTCAAAATGCTGCGGTGCGTGAAACGGATATGGAGTGTTGGATTTGTGTAAAGTAATTCTTGTGTCATGATACATAGACAGAGAAGGCTTTGCGGTCATGAAGTCAAGAGTGCGGCAACGTACGACCCTCCAGTAAGGTTTAGATTATGCATTACTTACTCGTAATTGCCGGCTATATCGATTAAGAAAGGTACGTTCCTTGTACCGCTCACCCATCTGCCTTCATCACCGTCGTCGTCGTCTGTCCCGTTCTCTGTCGTTCCCTGTCGTCGTCGTCTTCCGACGTTATCTGTGGGCGTCGTCGTCTGCCGGCGTTCTCTGTGGTTGTTGTCGTCTGTCTCGTTCTATGTCTCCACCTCTAGTGTGGCCGTTGAACCGCCGCGGATATGTTCTGGGGGTACCTAGGTACCCTTTGGTCCCCTGGTCAGGGATCGAAAGGACTCTTCCTTTCAGCCGCCTCTTTCACGCTTTATCAAGGATGTCAACACTCTGAAAAACTCTTCTCCGGAAGCATTTGGTATCTTTCGTTTCTTCCATTCCCGCAAATGTCCACGAAGGTCGTCCAGAAGAGCCTCTTCCTCCATGCGTCGTTGTTCCTCATCCAAACGTCGCAATCTCGCTATTAGTCTTCTCGTTTCCTCCTGTTGCCATGCTCGGTATCTTATCCACCCGGGCAGGGAATCGAGGAGGTTGATATTGTAATTCGCTCTCTTCAGAGGGTCTGACAGGCATTCATATGCCTCCCGGATCTGTGTACAGTTAGCCGCTTACAACTCACTGACATTGCCGCTGGTATTGCAACACTAAGCTGGAGGATACCCGTTTGAAATTGTCATCGGTCGCACCAGGGGCTTGCTTATCAGGATGGTGTTTCAGCGCAAGATCATTGTGAGCTCGACGTATCTGTTGTTCTGTTGCCTCCAGGTCTACGCCCAAGTCTCCGTAGTAGTCTGGGGTCAAAGGAGGCTCCATGGTGGATGTGGTAACAAAGTGCAAGTGCAAAGGCGAATGAGGTCTCAACGATTTTAATCGAAAGACTCGTGTCTCACTTTGCGAAGAAATACTGACGTTCAAGTAAGCTTTGAACTTCGGTTGAAGAACGTTCTGGCATTGAACCCCGGATACCGGGTTACTCGAACTCGCTCACGCCCCATTGTGACGTTTGTCTGTCGAGTCAGACGTTCTTCAGAACTTGTTTCAACCTAGACCACCAAGGCCTAAGGCCTCTTTGAATCAATCATTGTGTGTTGTGTTGTCTGCTGCAGGTCACCTCCAGGGTGACCTTTTCAGAAGCCAAACGGAACAAGTCGCTTTCCACTATGTCAAAGGTTGTTTGGAATGGCTCTGATTCCCTCGACCTTTGGGTCAGTAGGCCATCTACGAGAAATGACCATGAGTAAAATTCACATGGTCGTATTTTGATCAAAGTCGAACTAAGAGGAAGATCGGGGTCAAAAACGAAGAAGCTAGACCTCGAGGGCTGTGATGGAACAGTTGATGATCAGGAGACTTAAGATGTTAGGAACATCAGCAAAAAAAGTGATGATAGCACGACCTGGTTTCGATCCAGGGACCTCTGGGTTATGAGCCCAGCGCTCTACCCCTGAGCTACCGTGCTTGTTGCTTGTTGAAAACTTTTGGACCACAAGTGCCCTAAGAGCTGACCCAGTGGAGTGTATTGTGACTCACCCGTGGGTCAGGTTTTGTTTGCTGGCCGAGGACTGAACGAGCTATCCACCTGGGTAGCCTAGCCCATAGAAGGGAGAGACTCTAAGCGTTCGTGAATGGACAACACAAAGTTTAAGTCCTCATTTGAGAAAATTGCCGTAGTTGTGAAAGAGAAAAAAAAGACAGTAGACGTTATCGCGCTGAGTTGACTAGCCGACGTGGAGAAAGATGCATCGGCCGAATCAACCCAACAGCTCGGGCGAAAGATCAGGACCCACTCGGAGAAGGCGTCCCGGATCAAGGGATCAGGAACAGGACGGACATCCTCAGACCAAAAAGGCCCCGAGCCAGTTTTCTCCCCGGATGATTGGCAGATAGTTACCTAATTGCCAACTCGTCTTTATCAATCTGCCGAACCACCTTTGATCTTGGACATGTGGGTTTGCGGGGTTCCCAAGGCCGACGCTTGTCTTGTGCGGATCCGGATTCCCGTATTTGTCCAAAAGCCGATCAATTTTCCCGACGCCTTCGGGAATTAGCCATGATGGCGGACGTTGACCGGAGAGGCATGCATGAGCGACATGCCAATCACGCAAAGGTATGAGTGATGGATTTCTTGCGTTTATATCCGTTGGGCCAAATCAGGGGTTTAGAAATCCCCCTCACTGTACACGAACAAACTTGCTTTCTTCTCTCCCCGTTTTGATAAGCTTTTCGAGGAACTGGGAAAACTGCCAAGAAACGGTCACCAGTCAAGATGGTGGCACCGGTAAGACATCACTCACCAGAACCATGCTTGTGAGACTATCTAATGGCGACGACCAGAAATGGAAGCGTTTGGTACGGTTCATCGCCGAGGACGATTGGAGGGAGTACATCGGTGAACCCGTGGACGAAAACGTCGATGGTAAGAATCTCCGGTTCTCGATGACCGCCAATTTACTCACATCCCGGAAGTCGGAGCGGTCCTTGCGGCGTCAACTCCCGTCCCCGTCCGTGTCTTCTCCGGCACATCAGCACTCGATGCCTCGGCAGAGCCAACCCAAAAGGTCCTCAACATCCAGAAGCTCCTACCTCCTCTGACACGGAAAGAGATCGGCACCATCCGCTGCATCGGCCTCAACTACCGTAAACATGCAAAGGAGATGAACCTCGAGCTCCCAGAGCACCCGACTCTGTTCTTCAAGCCGGCAAGCTGCTTGAATGCGTCAAACGCCCCGCTTGTAATTCCCTACCAGGCAACAGATGCCCAAGCAGACTATGAAGCAGAGCTTGCTGTGGTGATTGGCCGTGACGCAAGGAATGTCAGTGTTGAAGATGCCATCGACTATGTTCTGGGTTACATGTGCTCGAACGACGTGACCGGGAGGAAGCACCAGTTCGCCGGCGCGCAGTGGGGCTTCGGCAAGGGGTTCGACGGCTTCGCGCCGATGGGTCCGTGTCTCGTCAGCACGAGCAGCATCCCGGACCCGTCCGTCATTGAGCTGAAGACGGTACTCAACGGCGAGGTCATGCAGGAAGGTAGGGGCGACGACATGATTTTTTCAATCGCTGAGATCGTGGCATACCTGTCGCAGGGTACCACGTTGGAAGCGGGAACGGTGATCATGACCGGAACCCCTCACGGCATTGGTGTGAGCAGGACTCCGCCCGTGTTTCTGGCACCTGGCGATGACCTCCGAATTGTCATGAGCCATGGCCTCGGAAGTCTCGTCAACAAGGTCGTGTATGAGGAGAAGCCTCAGAAGGCAACAAATGGTGTGAATGGAATCAAGGCAGTCAATGGGGTCAATGGTGTTACTGAGGTTAAGGTCAACGGAGTACACTGAGGGAGAGCAGTCCTCAAATCGTTGATCAGCGGAATATGAGTTCCTTCTAGAATTACTAATATGAACTGGGTATGCATACGTTGTGGGGCTAGTCCGAACGAACCAGCCTACGAGGTGCATCGTGAGTCGATTGATGTTATTTTTATGTCATAGGGCGGGTTCGTAGGGCGCTGCAAAGGTACATTTCTCCGACGGCAACCGGACTTAAATCAAAAGCGCACTTAAATATCGAACACCTTCATACGTTGCGGTATAATGTTGAAGCAATGTTATCACAGTTGTCTGTAAAAATGGCTTCGCCCAAAGTATTCATGTAAGGCATTCCACAAACAGCACGAGCTGCGGCTGACAGGGCGAAAGAACGGGAGCGACCGGATACATCGGAGGAGACTTCCTCTATGCGGCCTACCATTCTCATCCAGAGTGGAAGTTCTCTGCGCTCGTTCGAAATCAGGAGAAGGCAGCGGTTCTACAAGAATCTTTCCCAAACGTTAGGCCTGTGTTTGGAGACCTCAACTCTACGGACGTGCTGCGGGAGGAGGCTTCGGCCGCAGACATAGTTCTTCGTAAGTCTTCCAACATCCAAAAGGTATTCTGTCTCACAAGAATCAAGATTTCGCCGATTGCGACCACGAGGAATCTGCTAGAGCCTTCATCGAAGGCCTCAAGCTCCATCCTGCAGAGCGCCCAGGATGGTATATCCACACTTCGGGAACGGGCATCTTGACCGTTGAAGACGGGAGAGCCAAGACTTGTGGAACACACCGCTCAAAGGTCTACGACGACTGGGATGGCGTATCGGAATTAATCAATCTTCCAAATGACGCCTTTCACCGAAACGTGGACAAGATTGTGACCGAGACAATCGCATGGCCATCCAAGAGCTTCAAGACAGCCATCGTCTGCCCCTGCTGCATCTACGGCCCGGGAAGGGGCCCAGGAAACACCAAAAGCGTACAGGTATACGCACTAGCCACCACCGTGTTGAAAAGAGGGAAGGGAATCAGAATCGGAGAGGGCGAAAACATCTGGCATCAGGTTCACATCCAAGATCTCAGCAACCTGTACCTGGCCTTAGCTGAGGCCGCGGCTAGTGGTGGAGGCAAGGCGACATGGGACAATGAGGGCTACTACCTTGCTGAGAACGGAAGCTTCTCGTGGGGTGACGTGGAGAAGGCCATTGCGCAGGCGGCCTTTGAGAAAGGATTGATCAAGACATCGGAACTTGATGTTCTTGACTGGGACGGCACTGGCAAAGTAGACTCTACGGGTCCCTATAAATGGGGTTCAAACTCCAGGGGTCTTGCGACCCGTGCCAGAAAGTGTTTGGGGTGGGACCCAGTGCAGCCGAAGCTCATGGATCTCATTGGAGACATTGTGGAACTCCAAGCCAAGGACCTGAAATAGCTATCTTAATCGGATATCAGATATCGAGCCAAGAATGAATTGAATGGCCGTGCACTTTTAAAAGTTGTCGTTTTGCTGCCTTTAGTAGATCTTTGTTGTCTGCCTTTGCGCAAGTGAGTGTCGTGTTTGACAACCTTAAGTTTTCTTTGGCTTTGCAACTACTGTGACCAAGAACCAGGAAGGTGGCATTTCATTGTCACCTATCTCAGACATGCCGGTCACTGCGCAGTCAATCTCTGGCAGTTGAAACGCATCTTTTTGAAGAGGTGATCATGGCATCGTCACATAAGAGGAGGACTGATCAGTGGCCACTTTCTAAAAGGTTGTCAAACTCAATTAGCCACCTTGGGCAGTGTTATTCAGCAATAGTATCAGCTTTCGTGAGTGTCATTCCCAACTCTCGTCCCCTCCCACATGTTAACTTATTATTCCAGGCATGATGGAGACAACCTGGGTGCCACGAAAGCCACGCCTCTTGGCAATCTCCCTCCTTCACCACGAGATCCATAACGAATACTGGCGCCCATTTTATCGTGAAGCAGCGCGCTACGTCACTCTTCAAGTAGCCACCGAGCCAGAAACCGCCATTCAAGTCTTGCAACAGAGCACGCCCCCCAAGGCCGTCCTCATAACCGACGGTGGCCTCGCGCGTCCGGAGAATGGCCACGTCTGGTATTCCGTTCTAGCATATGTGCACCAAGGAGGCACCGCGATCGCGATGGGGTTCTTCTCTTACGTCCTGGTCGAGGCGGAAGTGAACTCGTTCTTCTCACTGGCCGGTCTGGATTGGCGGGCTAGGGCGTGCCCGGAGGGACTCTCTGCGATGCTGAACAGAGACGCAGACCAGGTGGGTTCGACAGGGCTTCCGACGGACTTCATCTGCTGCCAATCGTTCTACTTGACAGACGTCGGCTTCGATGAGGCTTGGTATGTTGGGCAGCCTGAATGCAAAAGGCTCAAGAATGGCGAAACGTTCTTTGGGCCTTGCTGTAAGGGTATTCCGGTCGGTGTTCCTGCGGCTTTTGGAAAGATTGGAAAGGGTCATCTTGGATATGTCGGAGGTCATGATCCTGCTTGTGGTTCGGGCGATACTGTTTGGGCTATGTGTGCCTTGCCTCCGCTGTGCCGCAAATTCTTCAGAAAGCCGATGGTGGCATGGCGCGAGTGAGTGGTGGTGGGATAACCTCCGTACAACGATTGCGATTTTTTCTGCTAGATAAGATGATTTGATGATCCAATGCGCACCTAGAGCTCTAAATATTCGTTTGATCATGCATAATCGTGTTGATGACATGCTCCCATTGTGACAAGTCTCCACTCTCAGGCAAAAAGAATCCCGGATCATCCCAGGTCATTTGAGCGCTTGAGGTGCTGTACGGCAGCCCAAGGCCAACGAGCAAGGGATCGAAATCAGGGCTCTCGACCGGCAACTGAGGTTGCGTAGCCATCACGGTCTGAGGCCCAGCAGATGTCAGGGGCCTTTCGGCTGGAGATGCCAAAGCCAGGGGTACCATCGGGTTTGGCGCCGGTGGTTGAGATTGCCTTGCCTTCTTCACGCACAGCTCGACTATCTTGACTTCAGCAAGGGCGAACTCGTTGAGCCAGACATCGTTTCGCTGCATCTCGCAATATGCAGCTAGGTCTTCGAGGATTGCTTGAGACCTGCGAGAATGAGGGTCTCTAACGGCAATAATGCCGAGCACCAGCGCGCTGTTGAAGAGGTTGTGAGGGCCTAAGCTCCATTTCAAACGGTCGTTGAGAGGTTGACTGAACATCTTGAGACCCATCCCCAAGTCAGCACAGGCTGAGGCGATGCAGACGTCATGACTGTGCTTGTATCGATTGGTGATGGATTGCCGCAACAGAAAAGGTCGGTGGAGGGTGACTCGGGCAAAGTGGTACATGCTGTGAAGGTGTAGCCGTTGCCATGGTAGGAAGGGAAGTCGTTCATCCTTTTTCGTATCGGGGTCGTCGAGTTCGAAATACGGCGGCAGCCTCCCTCTCCAGGTCTCGATTTCTTTGTCCAATGTCAGGACCGTCTCGTAAGATACTGTGAACAGTCCAAAGCACCGTTCCTGAATCTTTCCAACAATCACGGCCAGCTCATGAGCAAGGCGACTGAAGACGCTTGGGGTAGGCTCGGACAGAGGTGCTTCAATGACATGCACCGCTTCTTCGTCATTCAAATCATCCAACCATACGTTAGACGCCGGCTTAACCATGCACTGCTGATCAACGATGGCAAAGGGTCTTCCGAGCGCGAGCGCGATTGTCTTGTCGAGCATGTAGAGATTGCTCCATAATCGCCGTCTTGTCTCTGTCTCTTTCCTAGGCAACCTCCATCTTTCGCCGTCAATATGCATCCCCTGGGCCTGGGCCATACGCATTGCGAAGCTAGTGGTGAGCCATGACTCTGGTACACGGCGAGTGTAGATGAGGTATCGAGTCACCAACACTCCAGCTCTGACGAGGTCCGTCGATTCGCCATAGAAGGTGGGGGCGATGACGATGGCTCTTCTCGCGGCCCAGTAGAATCTTTGCGAAGTCTCATGAACTTCTCTTTGAACTTCTTTGTTCCGTGGTTTTGGACAGTCAAGGAGGACACCATAAGCCATCACAATGAACAGCAACGCCAGCCATCTCAGGTCAATGGTTGCAAAGTCATCAAAGCCAAACTTCCTAGACCAAAAGTTCTCATACTTGGCCTTAAACGATGTTGGCTGGACTGCGTCAATAGCCCAGTTGAGTTCGTTCAAAAAGCAGTCCGTCAACCTGTCAACTGTCGTTTTCCTTCTCGGCAATAGCCCAAGCAGCTCCCATATCTGAGAGAATGGTCCGCCTTCATCTCGGAACGAATGCGTTGAGCTAGCTTGAGCCTTCTGAGACAAGCCCGAAGAGAGCTCAGGTGCCGGAGCCTGAATGATCTTTGCCGCTGCTTGAGGGCCGAAGTACGATGAGCCAAAGAATGACGGCGCGTCGCGGCTTTTGAAGAGATTGCCAACGGTGTATTCAGTCGGCTGGTCTTGTCCACTCTCGCCTTGCCGTCTGCCTCCTCCGCTGCTGGAAGACCGCGACGGAATTGCCCCGGATCCGGACGAGGACTCGTCCTGACGTTCGGGCTCTTGTGTCGGGATTGAAGGCGTTGTCGTTGGTGAAACTGGTGTCGCGAAACTGACGACCGGTGAGGTGATGATCGGAGGTCGGGATCGCTGAGCAGGTCTTTCACCATCATCTTCAAGATGGCTGTATGAGCATGATGCGCCTACTCCACGGCGGTCGCAGTTGAAGCATGGTCGGGATCCGTTGCACTTGAGATTGTCGAGTCAGTAAGAGACGGTGAATACACCAACTGCCTGTGCGTGCTGCTGAATGATTGCCGTTTGTCCGAAATCAAAACAATTCAAAACCGATCGCAAAGACTCAAGAAACAGGCCACGCCAAGACAACAATCAGAAATGGCCTATCAACTCACCCTCTGCTTTCGCCGATGACACGACTCGCACGCGACAGCATGCCTCCCTCGCTTCCTCTTCCGAGAAATCGGACTTTTCGCATTCGGGACGTTAGCCGCAGGGGACGAAGTCGAATCCATCGAGTCTGAGCCGCGTCTGGCCGGAGAGAATGCCGAAAGATGCGCCCGGTGGTTGGGGCTACTAAGATCGGGGAAATGGGGCCAGACGGGGAGAGATTTTGGGTCGAGGCGATGTCGGCCTTTTCATAATTCTTCACGCGACGGCGCAGCTCCTCCTTTGTTATCGCTGAGAGATCCCCCACACTTGACCGAGGGCAAAGTCTTGGCTCCCTAACCCATCAAAAAAGACAGGCCGGGTGATAAGCAATCCTGGCATGTTTCCCCGGCTTTTTGGTGGCATCCCCGCTAATCTGCATGGATCATCAGCCGACGCGATTGATAGCTGCGGGCAATTCCCGACGCAGAGGAGTTAAGGAATGATAGCGCTAGCGTCGGGAAATTCGTGGGTTGGCTAGATAGGTGAATCGGGTGACCTCACTCCTGGCTTGGCCTCCTTTGACGATGCATGTTTGGATAGATATATGTCTAATGCATAGCCGGTGGATTCGTTCAATTGAGACGATGTTGATCAGTTCGAGCTAAGTCTGCACAACCGACGACAACACCAACTTGTCGATTCAACGTGACTTTGGAGACCAGCTTCAACGACCATGTCCGTGGAAAAGATGCCCATGGAAGCCAAAGATGGCGACGTTGATTCGCCTCATTCAGTGGATGCGAGCTCCCATCTCACGATCGATCCCGTCGCTGAGAAAAAGCTGTTGAGGAAGTTGGATTTTTGGCTTGCGCCGATGATGATTATCTGCTTCTTGGTTGCGTACTTGGATCGCAGTAATATTGGTCAGTCGCCGTCAATTACTTCATAGTGTCAATCTTGACTGCTAACAAGTTGGCCACAGGCAACGCCGCAATTGCCGGCATGAACGAAGACTTGAACCTGACGGGCAACAGACTCAACGTCGCGGTCACAGTCTTCTATGGTAAGTTCTCAACCGCAACCCCTTTGCCGCAATGTGAATAAGCCTGACGCAACCTCCAGTAACCTACATCACCTTCGAGATCCCTGCCTCCCTCATCCTCAAGAAAGCCCGCCCGAGCCGCCTGATCCCCTTCTTCATCCTCGCCTGGAGCGCCACCGTCGTCGGCTCAGCCTTCGTAACCAACTACGCCAGTCTCCTTGCGACGCGTCTGCTGATCGGCATGTTCGAGAGTGGCTTGTTCCCATGCCTGACGCTCTACCTCAGCACATTCTATAAGCGCGAGGAGCAGGCCCGCCGAATCTCCTACCTCTTCGTCGCCGCAGCTCTCTCTGGTGCCTTTGGTGGTCTGCTCGCATACGGTCTCACCAGCCTGCACGGCGCAAGTGGTCTGGCTGGATGGAGATGGTTGTTCCTCATCGAAGGTGTGATCTCTCTGACTGTCGGCCTCGCCATCATCGTGCTACTTCCCGACAGCTTCGAGACTGCGAAGTGGCTCACTGAGGACGACAAGAACCTGATGCGCATCCGCGCTGAGCAGGCGAGGGTGTACCAGGGCGAGTCTGAGAACTTTGACAAGACGGAGGTCAAGCTTGCGTTCATGGATCCCAAGGTCTGGCTCTCTGCTGCTTGCCAATTCTGCGCGAACACCTGCTCCTTCGGCTTCGGTACCTTCTTGCCCGTCATCATCCGCGGTTTCGGATACAGCAGCATCAAGACTCAGCTTCTCACGGTTCCGGTCTACATCTGGGCGTCTGCGGTATACCTCACCGTCGCGTACATCTCCGATAAGCTCAATAAGCGCGCCATTTTCATGGTGCCTATGGCTCTTGTCACTGCAACGGGATACGCGCTTATGCTTGGAGTGAGCATGAAGGCGACCGGTGTCCAATATTTTGCTACCTTTGTCACTGCGACTGGCATCTACTGCGTTGTCGGTCTGAACGTTACCTGGATCAGCAACAGCAACGCAGGATACTTCAAGCGCGCCACTGCCATCGGTCTGCAGCAGACCATCGGAAACAGCGCTGGTCTCATGGCAGGCCAGATTTACCGCATCACCGCCTCTGACGGCAGATACACCATCGGCCACGCCGTTTCGCTGGGCACAATCACCGTCGCGTCGGTTGGTTACTTCGCCATGTGGACTTTGTTGAACAAGATCAACAACCGGAGGGAGAACATGAGCATCGATGAGAGAGCACGGGAGATTGATCAAGGCAAGAAGGGTGACAGACACCCTGATTTCCGCTACACTCTGTAGACGCCGGACATCAGGTCACATCCCAGTTGACTGGGTACATAATAATACTGCTTTGGTTCGTTCATAACTCCGTTACTCCTCGTGAAATTCCCGTGACATTTGGCCCTCAATTTGCCGTAGCAAAGTCACCAGTAGCCCAGAACGAACTATCCATCAAGTCCCACCGTCCTTCGTCTAAGGGGTCCTCGTCTCCGAACTCTAAGCCAGGTGGGTCGAAGAAGTTGGTCGAGGGCGGAGGAGTCAATGCTTTTCTGGCTTTCTCGTTCAGCTCCTTGCAGGCACCGTGTATCTTCTTTAGCCGGTAGTCATCGGTGGCCTTGATGAGTCTCTCTAACAGCAGCAGAGCAGATTCCACGTTGCTCTGGTCGGTAAGTCGGCACGGGTGGTCCGGGTTCGCTAGGTTATTGACCGTGATGAACATGACGCTTGTCAAATAGCCACAAGACACCAGCCTAGGTATGTGTTAGCGGCGGTTTCTTTGCGTCGAGAAGCGGAAGCTTACCAAGTCAGAGCTGAATCATTTTCCGGAGTCGCAGCATAGAGATGCATGCATGTTCTCGCCTCTCCAACCAGCTTCTCCCAGCAATCAGGCAGCTGTACCGCAAAAGCCTCGGGAAGGACTTGCGGAGCTTGCCTTTTGCTGCAATTCAACACTTCTTGTAGCCACTCGAGATGATGGGAGTCCGCATAGTGCGTTGTCGCAATCAACTGCAAATGCGTGTAGTGCAGTAGACAAAGGTACCGCATGTACTCTGTTGATACGATGCCAGCCACACTTTGCGCCATAAACTCCTCCGGGATCGCCTTCTCCCAGTTCTCGAGCATCTCCCGCAATCGGATCATGTTTTGGGTTCTTTCGCGATCCGGGAGTTTCATGGCTCTGACGGACAGGAGCATCGAGTAAAGCTTGCCTTGGATGTAAGCAAGCTGAACCCGGGTCCGGAAGTAGTTGAATTCTTGTCCCAAGAAACCAATTATAATTCCTGCCTTGTCGGGTGGGTGCATTTCGGGGAGATCTACATCGATGTCTGCATCTTGGTGGATGGCCGGCGAGCTCGTTCTCATGCCGCAGTCCCGGTCCAGGATGTATGCAATCCAAAAGACTCTGTTCCTTTGGAGGATTTCGGCCGCATCATACTCATCTTCTGGGCGAAGATTCTTGGTGTAAAGTCTTAGGCCGTGGACGAGACGCATCGCAGTGGCAATGATCATCGCGGCAGGTCGGACGTCTGATGAGCCGTGAAACACGAGGACCAGGCCAAGCACAACCTGAAGCGCCAGAAGATTGGGCTCGCTTACGACCAGCTCGTTGATGACCGATTGAACGTTGTTGATATAGCGTTGCATATGCTGGGTGTCCGTCGCACTCGAAGCATATGAGTGCCTCTGAGCTAGAGCAAGAACGATGTTGACAGCTGCCCATGCGTCTGTCTTGCGGTATGCAGGGTATGTGTACCATCCACGCAGCATTTTCATGAAGACTTCTTTGTCGAATAGCGGGAGGACTTGGTTCGACTTTTCAAAGTAGTCCTCGACGATAGGGAGGACTACTCGCAGCGGTGGGAGTGTCCTAGAGTCGTTGCCCGGTATTTGGACGCTGTCGTGGTCGGTAGAGTAGCTCGGGGATTCATTGGATATCGACCCAGCTCCTAGCCCCCAAAACTGCTCTTCATCGGAGCTAGAGAATGTCTGCAGTGCTGAACTCAATTCAACCCCAGCGATGGGAGACATGGACACATGCTGGAGAGTCATGGACTGGGGTTGCCCTTTTTGAGCCTCGAGTTGCGCAATCCGCGCTTCCAGCATCTCGATCTTCTTGACACTGTATCAAAGTCAGCATGGAATCCCATCAGCTCCGACAGAGGCCATCTTACTGGTTCGGCTTTAATGCTGGAGCTCTCGTGGGGCCAGTGTAGGTGCACTCTGAGTTGTACAGCTTGCATCCTGAACAACGGGGCTGCTTGGCGTCGCATTTGATCTTTTTGTGGTAACAAAGATCGCAAGCCTGTCCATTGTCAACGACGATGCTGTCAGCTCTTTGTCTCTTTCACATGAGGTTGAGCCTCAGGCTCGTAGACGCTCACCTTTCTTCGCCGAACCCGCTTGGTCTTGGATGTTTCCTCCATGTTGGGAGCTGATGCAATACTGCGATGCTAGGCTGAAGAGCTAGATCCTTCTTCCAGTAGCGAGCAAAATCTCCGCTTTCCATGTGCCGCCGATGACAGAACTGAATTGAAGCAGTTGCGATGATGAGTTCACAAGCCGCATCATTCCGAATGGGAGTTGCCTTCGTGGGGACGCTAGATTACTAATACGTCAGCCCTACAGCTGAAATGGGGATGAGACGGATCCTTCGCAGGCAGCTGGATTCTTACGTAAGACGTGATTCAGTCAATGCCACATCAATGTGAAAAGAGGTCGTGTCTTGGAGCGGAGTTTGCGCCATTGGCAAAAGTTGTGTTGGTTGAGAACAAAAGAGCAAGTATACCATAGTGCCAAATGCAAAAAAATCGACGTTGGCCTGATTCGAACAGACGCTCCCGAAGGAACAAGATTTCTAGTCTTGCGCATTAGACCACTCTGCCACAACGCCAGACGGACTCCGCTGAAATGCGGGACTGTGGCTGACATTGATTGAGAGAATGGCATCTAGGTTAACGGTACAGAACCCAGCAATTTTCGCAACGTGTAGCTCGCGGTTGGAATCCAGATTAGATAACTTCGTTAACAGCTGGATTGATCTTTCATCCCAGCTTCCATCTGAATTTCGCAGTGTAAACTCTAGCGAGATGGGATGGGTGTAGGCGCCGCTGATGTGCTGAAATTTAACACGACGGGACGTGAACCTTACCCAACGACAACTTCAAAAACTTACATATCAACTTTTTATTCAAGAAAAGGTTAGAGGAAAGAAAGACTGTTATATCAGCAATTGTTTACGTAGAATTATGTAAGGTTTAATTTATCTTAAACATTTAGCCTCTGCAAATAGTCCTTCGAACCTGGTTAGAGCAAGACCGCTTCTGAATATTCTGTTCACAGTGTTTGCTGACCTAAATCTTTCTGCTCCCGTGCACTCGAAAGGGGAGTTGGCGCGGTCTTTCTTGCTAACCGTGTGAGTGATAATTACAATGAAATGTTATGTTTCAGTAAAGGTATAAACATTGCGGAAGACTGATATGTTGTCGGGAAGGCTACGTTCGACGGAACCCTGGCTCCCCAATGGAGCTCAAAGGCAGGAGCGAGCTGGTGACAAGTCGACATGCTCTTCCCCAAAACATCTGCCCCCTTTCACATTTGCTTGAGCCTGCTTCTCTTCTATTCGGTGCGTCAATCAGCAGGACCCTCTCTTATCTCGCTCACCTCCGAAAAACACCCTCCTACCTTCTCACAAACACTCCGCACCAAATACTGGCGCCAACAGATGCGATCGCCAACCATGGAATCCTTCGAAGACAATAAGAGCAAGGGTTCTGCAGCTACCTCGACCAACAGCGAAGACGCACCCGACTTCAAATTCGACATCAACTGTGAGGAAGCATGGACTTTTCTCGTCGAGTAAGTTCTTTTCGCTAGTTGGGGATGGCTTCGAAATCTGACGCATCGCTTCCAGAACTTCCGACACCAGCCCTGGGTCCGGCCAAGTCTTCCTCATCGCTGAAGACAAGAAGTTCTCCGTCCGTGAGAATATCCTGATCAAGCACTCCAAGTACTTTGAGAGGTCTCTCCGAAACCCGCGATACGTCGAGTCGCAGACCAAGACCTTCACCTTCGACGACATCAAAGCAGTCCACCTTGGTGTTTACTTGCACCTTGTCTATTGTCAGGTTTTCGGGCAATCTGCCGATGTTCCGTCCTTCGGGGAGCCGGAGCGTTGCATCTGGTTTCCCGGCCATGTCGAGATCTACCAGCTTTGTGATCGCTTCCTCAATAAGGATCTCGCCGTTGCTGTCTCCGAGGGCCTTCAATGCTATCTCATCTTGGACCCGTCTGTTTGGCACGATTCGTTCGTGAGCGAAGACTATGAGAATTTCTCGTCGTTCTACATTAGAAGCCTCTCGCAGTGCTTCAAGCTACTCGACCAAAGTAGCGAGACGGACAGACACCTGCGACGCGCGATTGTCTATTCCCTCTGCCACTGCATGCCTATCGCTATTTCTCAAGAATGCCTCAAGCTTATCCAGGGCAATCACGAACTGCTCTTTGAGGTGGCTTCTTGCTATGCCGGCATGCTCCAGGAGGCAAGAAAGGATATGAAACCAACAGAGAAGCCGAAGCAGTGGGTTTATCGTGGCAAGTGGGTGCAAGAGCGTTGAATTGTCCTACGAAGCGTGGGATCAAAGCTTTCCAGGTTGGATTAAATTTGCCAGCTTACCAACTTATGAGGCAAGGACAATCATGACTTAGTCTTCGAGGTTTCTTCACGCTGGACCGCCTGGCTTCGGAAACTGGAGATGAACAAGTATCAGCACTTTCGTCTTCAGAGTTTTCTGTATCAATAATGGCATCGAGTCTCAGGGGTGAGAGTGTTAGCCTTTCCGGGAACTGAGGGAGTAAAGACCATGACGGATCAAGACCTCAGTTAGTCACTCAGCATCTGTATTTACATTGTCTTGCTCATTATAAGTAGCTTCCCGGATTTTTGATTTCATATTGTGCCGCCACTGCTTTTTTATATTGGTTCGCAGTCATGCGGAATATCAGCGTTGCTGCCTGAATCAAATTTCCATAGGCAACGTCGAAGGATGGAGCTGCTGATCCAAAAGCAAAATCATCTCCTGAATCACACTCACGTGTCGTTCCTTCAATAAGAATCCTTTCTGTATGTTGTACAGACATTTAAGCGGACTTCTCGCAAATATGGAATGTTGTTTTGCGTACAACTCTTGCCCACAAAGTTGCTCCAGCATTGACTGAGATTGAACTCGGTGATCTAGGATGGATTTGTTTTCGGTGCATTGTTGCAACTGTGCTCGCTGCGTCTCTGCTGTAGCCTGGATTCTGCTGCCTCTAGCCCGTCGTTGTTCTGTTTCTGATCCCAAAGCGGCTCCCTCTCTTGTCTTTGATCCTATTTTCCAGCTTTGGCCAACTTCACCTTCCCTCAACTTTCCCCGGCCTTCCTTACCACCCAACCAGGCTTTAAATTTTACACTGGTTCTCCCAGGTGCTGGACTGGCCCTCCACTCATCACTTTCATCATTCATCTGCTTTTCGCTACTTCCATTTTCTCCCACAGCACCAAATCGCCAGCAAACATGGACGGATGCGACTCTGATTCCCGCATTCCCCAAGCCTGGGAACCCACGGCCAATGCTGATTATGGCACTGAAGATTGTCAAATGACGGAGCTTGCCGAAAAGATGAGCATTGCGTCGTTGTTCGTGGCGCCGTTAGTACACCCAAACCCCATGTTTACTCTGCGTCACTAACGCCTTCGCAGTGAGCAGGAGGACTGTGTCACTCTCAAAGCAGGAGGAAAGACCTTCAACTTCAAGAAGAGCATCCTAATCAAGGACTCCGAGTACTTCGCCACTTGCTTCAAGAACGAGAATTTCATCGAGGGCAAGACTTTGACTGTCGAGTTCGACGACATCGACCCCGACCTCCTCAGCATCTACCTCCATCTCGCATTCATGCAGGCCATCAAGGACTCTGTGAAGTTTGACCCTGGCTTGATGAAGGAACCAAAGCGCCTGAAGCCCATGGTCGACCTGTACGAGATTGCCGACCGCTTCATGAACGCGAAGATGACCAGACTCGTTGGCTGCTCGATCCTTGAAATGGCCAAGGATCATCCTATCAAAAACGTTGCATACGACATGACTGCTCAGGAACGATCTTGGTCTATCAAGAACTACAAGGAAGCATTCGAGACCCTTGACTACGGAGATCACGCTCGGGAGTACATGCGAGCGAAGCTAGTGGCCGCCTACTGTCGTTGGGTTCCTCTTGGGAACTTCAGAGACGACCTGGTTATGTTGGAGGATTCTCCAGAGTTCGTCCGCGAGCTCACAATCTGTTTTGCTTCGCTCCTAACAGATGTCGATACATCTTGGACCTCTCAACGCGAACGAGTCCGTACGACATATCCCCCTGGGAATTGTCCCAAGTCCTGGGATGTGGACGCCGGAGTCTTGGATATGGGTGACTGGACCAAGTGGAGGCCCTTTCCGCCGATCAAGCCGAAATCTCGTTACCACGTGAGCTCTCCCTCTGATGTCGGGAACACTTCCGCCTCGACCCATTCTAGCGATGCTTGGGATTGGAACACTGCTTTTCCTGGGTTCTTGCACTCTTAGTCGGCTTTTCCCGAGCTCCTTTGCCATTTGGGATTTTCTGGCTGCGGTTCTGTGACGAGTGGAATATTCAACGTTGTTTGTTTCGGACAGCAGCTTGGGGTGAAACAGAGACGGTCGCATAAGGCCAGAGACATGGTGCAAAGATGATGGAGAGGCTGAATGAAGATTGAACGGGACGAGAAAGGCAAGAAGGCATCTGCAGACGGACTGGAAGACAGTGGATGTCCATCACGACGATGCTTTCTTTCTCTAGCGCAGAAGTTTAACCAAGAGCATCCAGACCCTTCTGATTCCTACCCTTTCTGCTGTTTTGTCAACCGGTAAAACCTCTCGCCGTGGCCTCACTTTTTTCGTCCTCGCCGCGTCGGTCTTCGCGCTACCCACCTTTCGTTTTCTTCTCTCTTACACTGCAACCTCTAGACACCTCGTCATCTGCAGCAAGAAATTGCAACCATGAGTGATATTTGTGACCGTTTTATTACAGAACCCGGGGCGAAAATATCCAAACGCAGCAGGAACCCTGGTCAAATTTCTCTGTGCTATTTTCGAAGTAAAACGTTCTCCCGGCAGCTTTCTCTGCTGACTCTCAAAGCACCACATCTCAGCAAGAAGGCCTTGTTCTTTAACAACACCCATGGGTGTTTCTTTCAGGCAGCAGCGCTCGGGAGAACAAAGACGGCGCCCAAGTGAGAAAAGTGGAGACATAACATGGACGCTACCTAGGTACTTTAACTTAGATGATGGAGCCAGCTGGGGATGGAACGTGAAATGAAAATAGACAAGAACTTTGAAATTCTATCAGGGTTCAGCAAATCTCACTGCAGCGCGACAGAAAAACGGACAGGAGAGCCAGGTCTTTCTGGATTTTGTTTTCTCATAAGAAAATTTATCCTCCACACCCTCCATCTTTCCCACGGGCCTTGGGTTGTGTGACCACACTTTTCCAATTCACACCCCAACTGCCAGCCAGCGTGCAATACCGTGAATATGGCCAACCAAAGTCAGCAAGACCCCAACCTCGGATTGGTCTTTCTCAAGCCGTAAGTTTCTTTTTCTTGACTCAATTAGACAAGCTTTACTGACTGCTGGCTCCAGCGAACCTCAAACCTCAGTGACGCTCCAGTGTGGCGACAAGACCTTTGTCTTCAACAAGGCCATACTCACGCAGCACTCCGAATTCTTCGCCGCCGGTCTGAAGGACGCCACCGCCGCCGAGTGCGAAGCAAACACCATAACATTCAACGACATCGAACCCGAGCATCTGGATGCATACCTACAATTCGTCTACTGCAGATCTGTCAGCGAGAGTCTGCTCAAGGAGCGGATCGAGGCCCTGGGCGAGCACAAGAAACTCGTCTTCCTCGTCAAAGTCTGGCAGGTCTCCGATCGCTTCCAGTCCAAGGCCCTTTGCACCGCGCTCGGAGCTCAAATCGCAAAACTCGGATATGATCGGGAATATTCGAATCAAAACGATCGAGAATGGTGGGTTAACAACGTCAAAGCTGCTTTCGAGGCATTCGACGAGCATGCCGACAGCCAGGTGAAGCTTCGCGGCCAGGTGGTCAAGCAGTTCATTCTCGACTTTCCGTCTGAGCATCTCCATTCTGTTCTCGGCCTGGCCGACCTCAGCCTGTCGTTCATTCGCGAGCTGTGGAAGGCCCTGTCCGCCCAAGCCTTCGATACGGAAAAGCAGCTTCGCGATACGAAGACGAAGGTTCAGAACTTTCAACAGAGGGTTATGATATTAGAGCGCGATATTAAAGATTGGCGCCATCGAGTCGGCGAGCTAGAGGACAAGGTGCAAGAGTTGGAAGAAGACAGGGATTACTGATATTCAGAAGACACGGAGTCAGACACAAAATCGCCAGAGGATCGTGGCAGGCTTGTGTCCTTCTACAGGGTCACGAACAACCCGTTTGATTCACGATGTCACCTTGACGGTCTAGGTAGATAATACCCCAGGCAGAATATGGGAAACACTCGAGGTGTATACAGCTTTCAGGGTGAAGTCGAAACATGACATTACACGTATCTGCGCTGGATCTTCAGTCAGCATCCGCGAACTTCTGCTCTTCGGATGTTGACGAATTTCAAGTTCATATGTGTCTGTTCAGTCTCGCTGAGCTTCTGTCTTTTCGCAACTCCCTCATTGAGAGCGTACTTGCTTCATTTCAATGAAAGACCGCTGTGCTGTCAAGGTAACAGCGCCACCTTGATAGCTTCGTGAGGTCACAATGAGTGGCAGGTATGGCCAAGCTGAACATCAATTCCTCGCGGAGAAACATCGAGGACAAACGCGCAAGCTTTTCTCAACCGTTTCGAGTTAATATCCTACCCAGAATGGATTTGCTGTAGTTCTGTGTCAATCTCCGAAGGGTTTTTCTGTGTTTGGGAAAGAAATCGAGCGACCCATGGAACGCTCAGAGTTTATTCATGCGTTGGAGGTTCAAGAGATATCCGCGTAGGACGCATCTCCGATGCCTTACAGTGATATAGATGCCTCTGCGCTTTTGAATTCGGTTCATTCTTTGTTCCAAATTATTCTTCCCAATGAATTAATTATTTCGTCCATTTGCAGACACGTACCATCTCATTCATCCAACAACGCCAACATGAACGGTCCTCAGAATTGGTCTCGGGAGTCTTTGCCCAACTACACCGACAACTTTCTCATTAGCCCGGCTGACCCCAATGGGAGTCTCATTTATATCCAGTGCCAAGATAAGTGGTTCCGCAATAGCTTCAGCACGATGGGCAAGTACTCGACGTACTTTCAGCGCCCCGGGTCCGTGTATGTCATCGATGACCAGACCCCGGAGACCGCCGGCGCATATCTTCACTTCAACGAGCGCTTGGTGTTCTCCCCCAGCCCGGAGCACATCACCCCCTTCAGCAGCGTGCTTCCGGACTCGTGGGAGATGAAAACTACCCTGGCACAGAAGCTGCACCTGTGGGATACCTGTGGCCAATTCGGAAACTACATGCTCAGGCGCTACGTGGAGCAACACATTGGCGACATCCTCACCCACTGGCGCCACTACTACCGCCACCCTGTTGTCCACGAAAGGCTGGAGAACCCGGAATGGTGCGTCCTTGACAACTTTGGGGCGGCGTACCAGCTTTGCGTCGACATGAGATGGGACATTCAAGCCAGCGCCATTGTTCAGTCGTTCGTGCGGAACATCAGGGATGACGAGTGGGACGATTACGCGGAGAATCTAGTGGATGAGTCTCTCGCGTTCTTTTGGCGCGCTGAGAACGGGTTGGCAGAAATCAGGGAGGCTCAGCGCCTTGCTGAGGTCAGGATGGCTCAACACCTTGGTGAGGTCAGGGCTGCCGGGGACATATTCGTGGAAGGAGTTCTGGCGGGGGAAGCCCTTCGCGACGGTCGTTAGAGTAGGGCATCGTCAGTCATGGACGAGCAGCATCGACAATCTGAGCCACACTGCAGGCGCCGACTTTGAGACTGGCGATTCAGGCACTATTGGGGACGGGAAGCTTGATGTCGATAGTGAGGATCTTGGGAGTGGGGAGCGCAGTCGTGGAGATCTCGCTGGCACCTTCCTGAGACTCACGAACTTGAAGACGGGTATCTGGACTTACTTCCAGCGGAGGTTTCGAATCCTTCTTTGTCTCCTATCTGCACTCTGGCATCGGTTCAGGTCGCGCTGAAAGTCCGATTAGGAACGTTTGAGTGTTTCGGTTATCTCTTACCTACATCAAAGGAAACCTTTGCGGCAACAGAAACAGGCAGGTGCGAGCTTTCCACATACGGCAAGTTCAACAGCAGCCTGGTTCAAGATTTTCGGCGAAAAACCTTTCGTCTCTTGTTTCTCCCCACGCATCCACCCCACGCACACACAGGTTGCCTCCAACTTCGGCAACCCAAAGCTGCCTACCACCAACGACGACCAACCATGTCGTTGATCAACACCAACCGACGTCGATCAACGATGGAGTCGAACGCGAACAGCGTCGTCGATGACGACGCCAACAAGAATGAATCCAACAGCGACGACGGAAACGAGGTCCCGGCCTCGTTCGGTGTGGCGGCGGTGGATCTGACTTGGCTGTTTTGTTCGGAGTGAGTCGGGACTGGTTCAAATGATCGGGTAATACTGACCATTCTCGGTAGTGAGAAGAAGCCAATGGTTACCATTAAGTGCGGCAACATGGAGACCTTGGGTGTAAGCGCATTCACGGTCCTCAAACCCATCTTGACCAAACACTCTCAGTTCTTCGACAAATGCCTTCGGAACCCATGTAAAGAGTCCGAATCATTGATCATCGAGCTTCCTGAAGTCCTACCCAGCAACATGATGCTCTATCTCACACTCACCACCCGGCAAGCCCTGATGAATTGCGCGTCAGCGGAGACTTTAGTGAAGCGCGAGGATTTCACTGATCCGAACTATATTGCGAACCAGGCACGATTTTACCAACTTTGTGACTTTCTACAGAATGAAGGGCTTGCGAAAAGCACTCGGAAAATGTTCGTCGACTACCTCAAGACCCAGCGAAAGGTTCGCACCGAAAGCAACTGTCCTGAAATCTTCAGGGCTTATGCCGATACCTTTGAGATTCTTAAGCAAGGACATGTTGTCCAAGACAAGCTCCGTCGCGTCCTGGTCAAGAGCTTCTGTTTCAAGATCAACGCGCCGAATTTCTTCAAGTATTGCGATGCTCTGAAGGAGTATCCCGACTTCCACTTCGAGGTTGCCAAGCAGTATGCACTCAACTCCATGTGGAATGATCCTGTCCACAAAACGGCAGCCGTGAAGATCAAGACACAGCGCATGTCTATCGATGATGAGTCAGAGCCGGAGCCGGAGGAGTAGACGATAAGGTAGAGACAAGAACGACGTGGAGGGGAACGATGAAAGACGACATTGGGCATGAGGAATGTTGACGGTAACGATGGATGACAGCGAGGACTAGGAGCAGCGATGAAGATAATGAGAACAATAGGACATGGCGTCAAGACTGTGAGATAGTGACGAGAGACAATGGACTATGGATATCGAGCATGTGGATAAATGAGAAATGAATAATCAATCGCCAGAACCTGCCGTGAAAGATCAGATCGAAGTAGCAAGCTTCCTTAGGTAACTGAAAAGAATCTAATCAGGACGAGACTCATTGCATTGAAGTCAACTTTGGGTATCATTGCTTGAGCTAAGAGGCAATACATTTGAAGATGAGGCTACCGACATCATCACCATCGTGGGAGTTGGGTGTTGGGCGTCGGATGCACGCTTCTGCAGCTCAGCAGATCGCAGATGGCGTGCAGGAGCTTGGACGTGGTTCGAAAGCTTTAGCGGTGTTTGATTGGCTTGAATGAGGACGGGTGGAGAATCGCCAATCGAAGCCAGCCATTCGCAAGTGTTTCCCCGCATCGGAGCTGCGACACTCTGCAGCTGGCCCTGCCACTTCCCAATTGCCCTGCCCAGCTCCAGCAGGAAAGAGCACCGGAGGAAGCTCCTCCTTGTACAGTGCCTTTCTGAGGCACGCACACGGTCCTACCTTCGTTTTGCGCGAGGAGAGGGCGACTGGGTGAACTGGACACCAGATTTGGGAGGCACCGCACCAAGGTTGAGACGGACCTGCTACACCGTTGCCCGCCCGTGTTCAGTGCTCCTGCCACCGACAACAGCCCCAGGGCTCTGTGCCATCGTTACATGAGGTTGCTCGCCTATTTCCCTCAAACTTCGAGGCCGGATTGGGCCATTTCCATAACGTCGTCGAACGGCTTTGGCCGGCATCTCAGCCAAGCAGTGCAGCTGTGCCAGCTCAGGTCCTCTCGTCGCGCCACCTCCTAACCCTTTTTTTGGGATTAACCGGCTCTTAACCGGGCCAAGCTTCCGCCCTGCAACATCCAAGATGGCAAGCTGCGTGGAGCTCTCGTCACGTCAGATTGACATGACGGCCCAGCAGCTGAGAGGTTCCTCTCCACCCAGCCTGCCGCGAGGGGAACCTTGCACTGCCGGCCTCTCGCCTGCAACCTCACAGCTTCACTCTCACTGATCGAGGACCGCTCCCTGTTCGATGGCCTGGTCCGCTACTGAGTAATGGTCAGCAGCGAAGAGGAGGGACGGAAGCACTGGACTGTCTGCTGGACCGAGCGAGCCCAGCTGCACCCGCTGCACCAGCACTGCACCACCATTAACGCACAAACAGCCGATGGGAATGGCGTGTCCCGAACGGCGCGCGCCCTTGCCTCGCCCTCGCCCTCGCCCTCGCCCTCCCGCTGCTGATTCGCCCCGTGGAACCCAAGCAAGGCCCCGGGTCCTGCTCCCCAACCCCATGTTTCTGTGCGATGACCTGCTGCCACCGCTGCCGGTGCTCTGCTTTGCATTTGCAGCGCCTTAGCAGGCCCATCTGTTGTTGGGGACGAGGAGAGCTCCATTGCTCTTGCTCCTGCTCCTGCCTCTGCTCCGACTCCAACCTCACTTCTTCTTCCCTCTTCTCTCCCATCTTCTCCCACACAACTCCATCTTCGAATTCCAGCTCCCCATCGTCAGTCAACATCCCAACATCTCATCTCCATCAAATTTACGCCCTTGAACGCCCAGCCGCGGCCATTGAGCACCTTTTCCTCGCCGACTGCGACCACCGTCATCGCGCACTGTGCGCCCATACCAGCAACCCCCTTACGTCATCGCAATGGATCCCAATCCTGCCCCCGGAGCTGTCCCAGCTGTCGCTGGCGTCGACAAAGGTGAGTGTTTGTCGCCAAAACGAGCTTCATATCACGGTCGCATGCAATCGATGGAGCCCGCCGAGTAGCTGCGCCTTGCTCTGGCTCGATGCTACTCCTTGCGCCGGCCATGCCGCTCGCCGTCGCTGTACACCAATTATGTCCGAAGACCGATGCGCTGACATTCTGCCCCTCGCACCGCAGCCGAGACAAAGCCCAACGGCGTAGAGGCAGTTTCTGTACCCGAGATCGTGGAGAAGCCTGTTGAAGAGAAGCCGGCAGAAGTCAAGCCGGTCGAAGAGAAGCCAGCTGAAGAGAAAAAGGAGGAACCCGCGCCTGCCACAGAAACACCAGCCGTTCCTGCCGAGGAGCCGGCCAAGGTCGCAGAGCCTCCTGCGCTCGCCCCGCCAGCTGATGCTCCGGTCGCAAATGCTTCTGCCGCCGATGCGCCAAAGCCGGCCACTGTCGAGGAGGTCCCCGACAAGGACGGGCCGGCTGCGACGACCGGTGTGGAGGCTCCCAAGGCCATTCCTACAGAGCAGCCAGCGGCCGCAGCCCCAGCTCCAGCTGCGACAACTGCGCCAGCAACCGAGACTGTTAAGGAATCAGTCGAGGAGCCCATCGCGCAGAAGCCCGCTGAGGAACCCGTAGTCGAGGACGAGCCGGCCAAGGAGCCCGTCATCGAGAAGCCTGATGCCGTTAATGGCGCGGCTTCCAAGGACGTAGAGATGACGGGCGCCCTTAACGAGGCCGAGCCCTCCGGTTCTGGAGAGCGCGAGGCGGCACCGCAGGCCAAGACCAGTAACAAGCGCAAGGCGGATGATCTCGATGCCGTTGATGCCGTTGATGCCGTTGATGCCGCCGACGCCGCCAACGGCACCAACGGCGTGGCGGAAGCGAAACCGGAGCCTGAGGAGAAGCCGGCCGAGAAGAAGGTCAAGACTGGGAAACCCGGCCGGCCTCCGAAGGCTACCAACGGCGCAGCCAAGAAGGAATCCCCGAAGAAGGACAAGGAGTCTCTGGGACACAAGATCTCCGAGAAGGTCAAGAAGGTCCTGCCGCCTGTCGGCCGCACCGCGCGCAAGACCCGCTCGCAGGGCCCCGCCTAGGGGCCTTCAATGTTGGATATGTCACTGATTTTATTTCTTATTTTTCTATCTATGGTCCAACAGACCAGTAACACGAGACCATGATGGTCAAGGCCGGGGTTCAGGCCGGTCTGGCGGGTTTGCTCTCTTTGTCCCGCGGATTTTGGACAGGCAAAAAGGAGGCGCGGGATTATTGTTTTTGCCTTTTCGTTTTTGGTTATCATGTTTCTTCCCTCGATTAGGCATTCGATCAAAAGGTGGAGGAGCTTGTACATATGATGATGCTTGCACATGCAGCTTTTCAATCACGAATCAATCCTATCGATCCTTACCACTTCCGACGTTCATCCTGACTTTTAGACGACGCATGGCTTACGAAGATCATTCGCAAAAGGCCTCAACGATTCGTGGCATGGTGAAACAATTGAGTAAACGACACATCCGATTGACCTAGTAAAGACGTTCGTCTCTCAACATCTGTAGCTGTTCGACGGGCGGGATGTGGGATCATCAGCCCCCTACAGAAAAACATGACGTATCTCAGGGCCCTTATCTCGGTCCAGACCGCACGTTCTCCACCAAACTCCGCGTCACCGATGCCGTCGATCGGCTGCGCTGGGCTCTGGGCTGGGAGGGATTTGCAGAGGTTCAGTCCTAGGGCAGCAAAGCTACGGCTGTCTGTTCCTAAGGATTTACATAGACATGTGAGCTCGAGACAGCCGCGACATCGTGCGGCGAATTGGGCAGAGATTGAGCCAAGGACTTGAGCTTGGTAGCAGGACAGGTACAGTAGCTCCCTTAGGAATGTGCAGGCCCTGAAGATCTCTTTTTTGGATAGTGAAGGTGCTCGGCCGCGGTCTCAGGAGCTTGAGAGACGAGACAGTCGCGCGCGAGGCAAGGCGATGGAGAAACACAATGTTTATCCGAGCATGGACGAAACGGCAAAAATGCTGAGAGAAAGTTTTTTTCGTCTTTGGTTTGGATCACCGAGTCCTAGATTTGGTACAGTGGTCTCGAAAGGGATTAAGCTGTGAAGCGGCGCTAAGTTACTTTGGGGGACGGCGGCGGCAGTGGGAAGAGAATTGGGAATGCGAATTCGTGTTACGAAGAGAGGCCGCTTTGGCTGTGACGTAGGGTCAGGAACGCCGTGGGAAACGGGGCGGCGGCCGGCGTGAAAGCCACAGTGGAAGCACCGAGGAAGGTTTGTCGCTTCGCCTTCGGCTTACCGTCAGGACACCGATTGTGACTGTTGTAGGTTAAGCGCCGTTTTCTTGGGAGGTTTCCGGGTGTCCGTTTCGCGCGGTGCGCGGGTTCGTAAATGGCCGTGCAGTCTTTTCTTGACTTGTGCAAGGTAAGGCGTAGCCGCCAAGGGCTGGGTGTATAAAAATGTTCTGGAAGCTGGGGTGGTGGGCTTGGCGATGGACGGGGCGGCGGCGGGACGCTTGACGGAGGGGAGGAAGAAGGCAGATGCTTGGTTCGGATTTGGAGCTGATGGTGATGATGACGGGCTGTGTCACGAGACGTGCTATCCTGCGATGGTACGTTGCTATGCTGTGCTGCTCTATCTCTGATGCAAGGTACTGAAGTATGCCATGCGTTGCATGCAGGGCTCTCTTCACTTTGAGTAAGGGACTAGAGGAAGAAGGAACAATGCTTATTTCTGGGAGGCCAGGGAGTGGTTGGAAGAATCAACCGGAAAAGAGAGGTCTGAGCCACTGCGTGGAGGGACGGCGTGGCTGTGTTTTCTTTCAAGCGATGGAGGTTTTCCGACGGAGGGTTTTTTTTACTTGGGAAGAGAGGGTCTTATTGCTGTTGTTAAGATGGCAGGGAAGGTGAGAGGTTTGTAAGACTGAGAGAGGATTGGAGATAAGATGACTGGCGGTGGCATTGGCGTTGGCTTCAATCCCGTCATCAGCGACTGAGTCCAATGAAGGGAACCAACTTCGACTCGTCCCCGCAAAGGGGTTCTCGGTTGCTGGGTGCCAAAGGGCCCCCAAGGAGTCCCCCTCAATGCCGCCCGCCCTGTCCCGGGGGATCTTGCTTGACATTGGAACTGCAAGCGCGACTTTTTTGTGCTTTTTGCTGGGTCCTTCCATGGTCTTTTGTTGCGGGGGGCGCGGGCTGTGCTGGATTGCGGGTTCACCCCTATTTCACTCTACATGACACGGGGGACGCGGGATGTGTTTTCTTCTGTGAGAGAGGGTTTTTGGGAGGAAACGGTAACGCTGGGGTTTTTGTGTGATGCAGGTTCGGGGACGGGAGGATTTTTGACGTGATGCACACTCGCTGCATGTCACGGTTTTTTGTTGGTCGATGCGTGTGTGGAATGATGGGCGTTGCGAAATGGCGGCTTCTTCTCAGATTCGGCGGTCTTGGCATGGGACACGCGAGCATCCTTCTCTCTTTGGGGCGGGGGCTGGAATCTGCAAATGTGCAGATCTGACTTGTGTCTGGCTGGTGTTGGAAAGAGCTGCATCGATTCGTATTGAAGCAGTATTTCTCGCATTAAACCAGCGCATACAGAGTACTGCGTGACTGTATCAAGTATAACCCGTCTTACAAGAGAACAAGAAGGACGGAAAGGATTCTGGGGGCCTCCATCTCGCCTCGTATTCAGCAGAAGCCATTGCAGAGAGAGATGTGCAGGTGGTCTTGGAAGTGGTCAAGTGTGAAGTGTCTGTGTGGGGCCGGCCTTCTTTTGGGGGGAACGGCGTGGAATGCAGCAAAAATGTGTTTGCAAAAATAGACACAGCCACTGGACGGGTTTGCGGTTTTGCAGGCGGCCCTGCCGATGCGTGGCCAGTGGTTCTTAGCGGCCCACGCTGCGACTTGCTCTCCCAGTGTTCTGTGAGCTGTTCCTCTTCCCCGAGACTTTGGCCACTGGCCAGAGCCAGCCGGTGCCGGTTCTCTGCGGGGCCCTTGCCTTCTTCGCTTGGGATGGCAGCTGGGCTTGGGCCAATGAGAATGACGACAGAGCAGGGTCTCCTGGTGCGCGTCCGTCAATGGGAAGCCTCCGTTTTGGCAGAGACGGTACGTACCCGTTTGTGTCACTGCACTGCTCTGGCAAGACTCCCATCAAGACTGGGAAGAGGTGAGCAGCCTGTTTTGCGGGCTGTTCCTGCAGCTGCTGACTCTGAGACCTGCATTTCTGGATACAGGATGAGTGAATGAACGGGTGGAAGATTTGAAAGAATTATTATTGGAGTTGTAGATGACTCCCAGCCCGAGATATCATCATTCCATCAGTCCAAGCCTTCACAAAAAACCCGAGGTCAGCAGCATATGGGCGAGCAGCCACCACCGCCAGCAGGAGCAGTGAGTGACATGACCACCGGGCGCTCGGTACGTAGCTTTCGTCCGTCTTGATGGTGGGCCGGGACGGTGGAGCCCACGCCTCGAGGACCCCGGTAGCGCAGAATTGCAGGGACCTGAGGCGCGCCAATCTCCTAAACTGGGTTTATTCGATTTTTTTTTATCCGTAGCTTTTTTTTTATTGTTGTTTTTTTGCCGGGTCGTCGTGCTTGTGCAGCGCTACGACTGGCTAGCGGTACCTAGCAGCAGCGGCAGCTCCAAGCCATGTCCCGGGTATGGGCGCACCCAGCAGTCAGTCGTGTGTGCCGTGTGCAGGTCCAGTGCTGGATGGGTAGCAGAAGGAAAAGACTGGGATGGCCCAGAGTGACATACGCAATCCTGTGATCTGGTCCTGACCTCCCGCTCAACAAACTTCGTCCTCCTCCTCCAATCCCTACGTCCCTCTTCTCCTCCTTATCCTCCTAAGGTCCCCTACCTCGCCTCACACTCGCTTGACATCAATTTTCCGTCCATTTTTCCTCCTCTCCCCTCCGCCTCCACGCCCGCCCGTGATCCCTTCCGACCTCCCGACAGTCGTTTTCTCCCCAACCGTCGCTCCACTAATCGAGACTGTAACTGCGCGGGACCTACCCCCGACGATCGACTCAGTCTCCCCCCGTGTCTCTCGCTGCCGCATTCCGCCTTGTTATTTCGGAACCCCCTCTTCTTTGATCCCGCCGATAGGAGACAGACCTTTGTGTGCTTGGTATCACCACGCGACAGAGCAGGGAAACGACGAATCGCCCCCTTTTGCGATTTCTAGATAATCCAAGCTTGTATCACGCCTTCCCCATTCTGCACGATACGAATCGATCAATATCTTCCTCAGACGATTGCCCGAGAAATCACTTGACCTCGTGCCAAGATAACATCGCCGACGAGGGTCGTTGACGCCTCTTCCACCGAAAACACCTAGAGAACTTCCCTCATCCCCCTCGCCCCAAGGGGGCTCGACAGTCAAGATGAGCAACGATGATGCGGGCAAGAAGATCTTGGACCTGCTGGCCGACCCCTTCAGCAAACAGGTTAGAGAGCACACCCTTCGCGGCCCCAGACGAGGCGCAGGACCTGCCTAAGGTATTCCGGGAGAAAAGCTGACGCTCACACGTTCTACAGTTGCAAAGTACCGCCATCTGGTCCGCCTTGGGCACATCGCTCGGCGTCACAGTCGGCATCGCCGTCACATTCTCCTTCCTGAGACCGTACAACCAGTCCGTCTACGCCCCGAAGCTCAAGCACGCCGACGAGAAGCACGCGCCCCCGCCCATTGGCAAGAAGATCTGGTCATGGATTCCGCCATTATGGAACACAGGCGAGGCCGAGCTCGTCCACCACGTCGGCATGGACGCCACGGTCTTTCTGCGCTTCGTCCGCATGTGCATCTTCATCTTTGCCAGCATCTCCGTCTTTTGCATCGCCATCCTCATCCCCGTCTACCTGAACAACGCGGACAAGCAGGCCCTCGCGAATAGGGATTGGATCGAGGTCATTACGCCGTTGGCGGTCTGGGGCGAGAGCGCGTACTGGGCACAGGTCGCCGTGGCGTACCTGATTACGTTTACTGTGATGGGCTTTTTGTGGTGGAACTACCGCAAGGTCATGCTGCTGCGTCGCAACTACTTCCAGAGCGAGGAGTACCAGAACAGCCTGCACGCGCGCACGTTGATGGTGAGTGGGGATGAACTCGAGAACCCCAGCAAGCCTGAGAAGCTCACAATATTCTAGATGTACGATATCCCCAAGGACCGATGCTCCGACGAGGGCATCGCGCGAATCGTCGACGAGGTCGTACCCGACTCCTCCTTTGCCCGAACCGCCATTGCTCGCAACGTCAAGGACCTCCCGAACCTCATCGAGCAGCACGACCACACCGTCCGCAAGCTGGAGTCCGTGTTGGCAAAGTACCTCAAGAAGCCCGACCAGCTCCCCGCTGGACGCCCGATGTGCAAGCCGTCAAAGAAGGACCCGTCTTTCTCCACGTATCCAAAGGGCCAAAAAGTCGACGCCATCGAGTACCTGACGCAACGCATCAAGGAGCTGGAGACCGAGATCAAGGAAGTCCGCGCCAGCGTCGACAAGCGCAGCACCATGCCTTACGGTTTCGCCAGTTACTCGGACATCGCAGAGGCTCACAACATTGCCTACGCCACCCGCAAGAAGCACCCCCGCGGCACCAAGATCAGCCTGGCGCCGAGGCCGAACGACGTCATCTGGGACAACCTGCCTCTGAGCGCTGCGAACAGGAGATGGAGACGCTTCATCAACAACGTGTGGATTGCGGTGCTGACCGTCGTCTGGATCGTGCCCAACGCCATGATTGCCATCTTTCTGATCAACTTCCAGAACCTGGGAAGCGTCTGGCCCGCCTTCAAGACCGAGCTTGCTACCAACCCGACATTCTGGGCTATCGTTCAGGGTATTGCGTCTCCTGCCATCATGTCGCTCGTTTATCTCGTGCTTCCAATGATTTTCCGCCAGCTGTCCATGAAGGCCGGAGACCAGACCAAGACTGGTCGCGAGAGGCACGTCCTGGCTAAGCTGTACGCTTTCTTCGTTTTCAACAACTTGATCGTTTTCTCTCTCTTCGGCACCATCTGGCAGCTCGTCGCTGCCGTGGTCAAGGAGACTAGCGACAACCAGGACGCCTGGAAGGCAATCATCGATGCAGACATTGCGGCCGCCGTTTTTGCAGCGCTGTGCCAAGTCAGCCCCTACTGGGTGACCTGGCTTCTCCAGCGCCAATTGGGTGCCGCTATTGACCTGGCCCAGCTGTGGAAGCTCGTGTACAGCTTCTTCGTGCGCAAGTTTTCCAGCCCGACCCCCCGCGAGTTGATCGAGTTGACTGCTCCCCCGACCTTCGAGTACGCTTCTTACTACAATTACTTCCTCTACTACGCAACGATTGCGCTCGCGTTCTCGGGTATCCAGCCTCTGGTTCTCCCGGCTGCCACGCTGTACTACGCCATCGACTACTGGCTGAAGAAGTACCTGCTCCTGTACACCTTCGTCACCAAGACCGAGTCTGGCGGCATGTTCTGGCGTGTGCTCTTCAACCGTTTCCTCTTTGCCGTCTTCGTGTCGCACTGCACCTTCTTCCTCGGCGCCTGGGCTCGATCCGACTGGGCTTATCACAGCGTCGCCATCGCCATCATTCCGCTGCCGATCATCCTCATCATCTTCAAGATCGTCTGTGCCCGCATGTTCGACAACAAGATCCACTACTACTCCACGACCAACGTGCGCAAGCACCCCGAGGCCGGTGTCCAGAAGGAGCAGCGTCTGCGTAGCGAGCGATTGGCGTCGCGCTTCGGCCACCCGGCCTTGTACAAGCCTCTCATCACGCCCATGGTGCACGCGAAGGCGCAGGCTATCCTGCCTGCTGTGTACAAGGGCCGTTTGACGGACGGAAGAGAGGGCGGTCCCGGCGATGTTATGAGTATGTCTGGGTACTCTGATGCGTACGTGTTGGACCCGATGAGCAAGGGTCGCCCAGGAAAGTCGGCCGGTGGCGTTCCTGGCTTCGAGTTCGTTTCTGAATCGCACATGGATTTCGAGTACTACAAGAACAGAGCCGAGTTTGCGGAGGAGCATGGACAAGGCGACATCTTTGGACGCAACCCCGACATTATTCGCCCCGGTACCCCTGGCTCGATGACCGAATACGGATCTGACAACGGCTCGCGTCCCGGAACGCCTACCGGCCGTCCTCTGCAGGGCGGTATGACTGGCAATCCTGCCAATGGCGGCTTCCAAGCGTTTACCCCGCCATCAGGCTACCAGTCGCCCAACACTGGCCGTATGTCTCCTACCGGCGGACTCCCGACACCGCAGGCGGCTTTCGCCCAGCAATCAACATACGGTGACCGGTCGCGTAGTCCCCTGTACAACATGGACAACGGCAGCGACTCGGCGCTCGTGCGCAACGCCGCGGGGATGCCAATGGCCCAGCCCTCGGGCCCGACTGTAGGTGCTCTGGGCGGCGGGCCGAGGGGATACAGCGGGCTCCGCCAGGACGACGCCGAGACGCCTGAGCAGGACCCGTCATCCTACGACTACTTCCGCGGATCAAGGCGGCGCAACGACAACAACGGGTGGTAAACCCGCACGATGAAGAATTAATGGGTTTTTCTATGTGTGTTTGTTTTGTGAGCGAAATAATTTAGAGCAAAGGGTCGCCTCGCGGTCCGGGACCTGGTCTCCAATGAGAGGGCATTGCATTCGGCGTTGTAAATATGTGAACGAGGGCCAGCAACCTTTGTAGAGGAAGGTTAGGCCTTGGACATGAATGGTGGGAAAGGGCTTTGGAGATGATGGCCGGGTTTGCTTGTCGACCCGGCCGTGTGTTTCGCGTTCATTGAAAAACTCATAATGACCAAAGATACGAGATATAGACTGAAACTGCATGGGGCTTACGGTGCTCCCAGGTCCTCGGCGACGTTGCTGGGGATATAGATTATAGGTTTAATGAGAATCTTGACCACCATGTTCACTAGGATCTGAGTTGCATGTGAATTGCTGTTGTCTGGCGCTATTGGTTGAGGCTTCATGTTGAGCAACAAACATCAGCGTACCTAAGCTCAGGAAAATTGAAGGGCGCTGAATCCAGGTCCGCTCACGCAAATGTTTGATCTTCAAGTTTTCCTGTGGGAGAAAACGGAAAATGCGTAGAAAGTCCATCATAATTCAAAACACTCTGCGGATACCTATTCGTACGTCACAATCGTAAGCCAATGGGTTTTGCAGAGGTCGTCGTCACAGCTCCAGCGTCCCGCCCTGCAACTCCACCACCACCCCCTTGGATTCAGGGGCTGGACCAAGCTTAGTCATCCGAACCACTCAAGGTTGGCATTCCACCAACGCCAAAGGACAGCATCGCTGGAAAGCTCCCTCCTGACGCCTCCCGAAAACCACCACCACACCGCGCCAGCCAACTTGACCACGCTCCTTTCTCCTCGCGCCTTCGATCCAACGCGGCTTTTGCTTCTCTTGTGCCCGTGGGCTTTTTGCATCCCGAATCTCCCTCCCGATACCGCAAAAATGGCGGCCAACAAGTACTCCGTCATCCTCCCGACCTACAACGAGCGTCACAACCTGCCCATCGTCGCTTGGTTGTTGAACCGCACATTCACCGAGCAGTAAGCAGCACACGCCTTCCCTCCTATCTTTTCTCCTATACCCTATCAATTGGAATCGAATGGAAGAAGACAACGCCCGCTAACCATCTACCCCCGCAAAACAGCAAGCTCGACTGGGAACTCATCATCGTCGACGACGGCTCCCCCGACGGCACGCAGACCGTCGCCGAGCAGCTCGTCAAGGCCTACGCCCCGCACGTCGTCCTCAAGACCCGCTCCGGCAAGCTCGGCCTCGGCACGGCCTACGTGCACGGCCTGCAGTTCGCGACGGGCAACTTCGTCATCATCATGGACGCCGACTTCTCGCACCACCCCAAGTTCATCCCGCAGATGGTCGCCCGGCAGAAGGAGGGCAACTGCGACATCGTCACGGGCACGCGCTACGCCGGGGACGGCGGCGTCTACGGCTGGGACCTGAAGCGCAAGTTCGTCTCGCGCGGGGCGAACCTGTTCGCCGACACGGTGCTGCGCCCCGGCGTGAGCGACCTGACTGGCAGCTTCCGGCTGTACAAGCGAGCCGTGCTGGAGAAGGTGATTGGCAGCACGGAGAGCAAGGGGTACACGTTCCAGATGGAGATGATGGTGCGCGCCAAGGCGATGGGGTGCTCGGTGGCAGAGGTGCCGATTACGTTTGTCGATCGGATTTACGGCGACAGCAAGCTGGGCGGGGATGAGATTGTGGAGTATGCGAAGGGCGTGCTCTCGCTTTGGCTCAAGGTTTGAGACGGGAGGAAGAAAGGGGGAGAGATATGATACCGAGGTGTTTTGATGTGTGCGGATATTTGGAACGCATGCTATGGGCGTTGGGGGGAACGGGAAATCACAGAAGAGTACCGATACCTAATTATTTGCAGGACGATGGAAAAATTACACAGTTTTGTTCAGTCTGCTTGTTCGTGCTTCACATGTTGCGTCCGCCAGTCACCATGATGGTCTGCCCCGTCACATAACTAAACAGCGGACTCGCCACAGCCAACACCGCGGACGCAGCCTCCGTCGGCGACCCGGGCCTGCGCAGCGGGATATCCGCGTGAGCCTGTTCCTCCCCGCCCGCCGCTGCCGCCTTCTGCGCCTGCGGGATGCCCAGCGCAATCTTCTCACCCCCCGGCCCAACGATGAACGCGCCCTTCTCCTTGGCGTCCGTCAGCCGCGTCTTGATGTGGCCGAACGCAACGGTGTTGCTGCGCACGCCGAACGCGGGGCCCCACTCCTTCGCGATCGTCTTGGTCAGCCCCGTGACGCCGGCCTTGGCCATGGCGTAGTTGGCCTGGCCCGCGTTGCCGTGCACGCCCGAGGTCGAGCTGATGTTGACGACGCAGCGGTTCTCGCCGTCCTTGACGCGGAAGTACGGCGCGGCGGCGCGCACGAGGCGGAACGGCGCGGTCGAGTGCAGCGCGAGGATGGTGTCCCACTGCGCGTCGGACATTTTGTGGATGACGCCGTCCCAGGTGTAGCCGGCGTTGTTGACGATGTGGTGGATCTTGCCGTTGCCGAAGGAGGCGGCCTGGGAGACGAGGGTGGCGATGTAGTCGGCGGAGAGCATGTCGCCCGGCACGGCGAGGGCGCGGCCGCCGCCGTGGGTGGAGTTTATGGCGTCGGCGACGGAGCGGGCTTTGGCTGCGTCAATGTCGGAGATGATTACTTTGGCGCCCTCGTTGGCGAAGAGGCGCGCTGTTTCGGCGCCGATGCCTTGCCCTGAGCCGGTGATGATGGCGACTTGGCCGGCGAAGAGGCCTTTGGGGTAGTTTAGGTGGGAGGCGATTTGGGAGATGCGGTCTGTCATTTTGGCGTTGGTTTCCTGGGATTTGTGGTTTGAGAGGGGGGTTTGGTGGTGGTGAAAGGCTTGGTGTTGTATATGAAGATGAGCTCACTCAGCGTTGCAGTTGGAGCTCTGAGTTGAAGCTCACCCTGGCCTGCCGAGGTTCCCCGCGGCTTCACCGTCCCGCCCCCGGGAGGAGGGTGCGGTGGTGGGGGAGGGGTGTCGGCATTGGGTAACCAGATCGCCGGGCCTAGGCTCGAGTGTGTAAATGCTTCAACTTGGGTCAATTGAAGGCGGGCAGATCTTTGGCAAACTTCCTCGGGATTGAATAATTGTCATTGCTTCCACTCAAAGCGGGAAGAGTACCCCGGATTTCACGAATTGACTCGGAAGCTGCTCTGGCCCGCTCTTGGCACCCGTCGGCGATTAGATAAGATAAGCAGGTGGGATGGTACCTCTCGTCTCTTGTTTTGACGACATGTCACTCCCTGCCGCCAAACACACCCCGCCATCCCGGCACAGCAATCCCCTCTGAACGCAACGAAGATGTCGACCCGCGGCGGACGAGGTGGACGAGGCGGTCGGAGCTTCAACAGAGGACCCGCAGGCGGCGCCGGACGCGGCAATCGCACACCTTCAGGGCCATGGGGGAGGTTAAAGCCCGTTGACCTGGATCCGCTTGACAGCATCGGGTTGCCGTCTAAGGGTGACACCCGGTACGTCTGCCAACCTCGTTGTGAAAAGTCCAATCGCTGACATTTCAACGCAACAGACTGCTCGACTTCAAGACCCAGGAACGCTACTACACCAAGATCGTGGAGCGCTACATGACATTCTGCTCCGACGCGGGCGAGCGCGACGAGCTCCTCCGCCGCTTCGCCTCCCTCGACATCAAAGACACCCTCACCCCGCCCTCGCCGCGCCTCCTCCCGCCCGACGACCCCGCCAACACGAAAGCTCTCTCCGACGTGATGATGGCGCTGCGCAAGCTGCGCGAGGGCATCGTCGCCTCCAAGCGCATCGACGAGTTCGCCATCCAGGCGTACCTCTTCAACATCCGCCTGTCCGTGCTCGTCAAGCACCCGGAGTCGTACCACCCGGCCATCCTGCACGTCCTGCGCGTGATTCACCCCGCACAGAACCTCACCAGCGTCGAGCTGCAGGAGGTCCTCGGCTACCTCGTCCTCGACGCGGCCTGCCGGCGCGGCGACCTCGCCGAGGCGTACGCGATCCGGCAGCGGTACAGGCTGAAGGACGCCAAGGTGGACGCGGTGCTGGCGGCGCTGGCACATGATAACTTTGTGGCGTTCCGCAGGGTGCAGAGGAGCGTGGACGGGCACCGGGCGAAGCTGTTGGAGTTTGCGGATGGGGAGATGCGGACGCATGTGTTGAAGTGCTTTGGGAGGACGTATTTGGGTGTAGATTTGGAGTGGTTGGAGAGGTGTGCGGGCGAGAAGTGGGATGTGTTGACGGGGCAGCGCGAGGTCGGATGGGAGCTTGACGGGAAGAGGGTCGTTATTCGGAAGGTTAGGGCGAAGTGAGGTTTATGGTGCATTTGATACCCCCCAATGAATTAAACAGCGTTTTGTCTAGGTCAGAAGCTCGCCGGATTACTTTGCTGGTCTTGATTTTGTCTGTCTCTCCTGATTCTGAGGCGTGATTGATCTACTTTACATGATGTCCATCCCATAGCCGCAATCAGGCCAGTGTGAAGATCCCTCCAAGCCCGCCATCCAAAGTCATTCCTTCTCCCCATCTGTCCGGCTTCTATCAGCGCTCTCATCTTCGTTGTTTCCGCAGTCATCTCGGAATTCTTACTAATAGGCCACAAGCGCTCAATTCGGCTACCAGGAATCCCTATCCCATAAATGCGGTGCCCTTCTGGTCATTTCGGTGATGAGGCAGAAAGTCTTATGCGACACCGGGACTCCTTGTTTCGATATCCATCCAATTCGTTCAATAACAGAGCGCCGACCCTCTGTTGCTTCTCCCCATATAGGGCGGCTGAAGAGATCTCTCAAGCACCGGAATGCTTGCTTGCCGATTGTGACTCCAGCGGAAACCACATGAACACCCGGAGGTGCGGTATCCTCAGATACAAGCTCCATGAAATCGATGGGGCCTATCAAACTGATTACCACGTCGAGAATTACGACAGGAATTTGGTAACTCAACAGAATAGACCAGAAGAGATCCATCTTCTCCCGCTTCAACTTCCGATGGCGATTTTCGTCGTACTCGGCAATAGAACCAAGTATGAACCTCTTGAACCAACCATCGTAAGGAGAAAAATTGCTTCCCGGCAACCAGTTGACGCATCGGTTGATCATCATAGACCTTTCACCCGGTTGTGCCATGGCGTTTCTTCGTTTAGTCCAGAGAGATATTCCGCTGTCCAAAAGCGCCTGCATGACTTGGTTCAAATGACCACTTGCCCACTTTCGCGAATGATCCAAGAATGACGCCCACTCGGCAGCATTTTCAAATCTGTCGAATGGTATGTTGGGGTCTGCGCCGAGAGACAACACACACAGTACCATTTCAACACGTGTGGTCTTCAGGGCGTAGTGTAAAACAGTTGCGCCTTTGCTGTCTGCTTGGTTGATGTCGACATTGTGATCTAGTACGAGAAGGCGAACAATAGCTTCATTGCCGGTCGTCACTGCAGTGTGAATGGCACAAGCTGTACTATCTGCGTCATCGATCCATTCAGCGCCGGATACACTGTCATCGTGGTCCGCTTCCGTGTCCCCATCCTCGCTTTGTACTATTTCCCGCGGGCCAAGACTGAGGATGAGAGAGCCAAGACGTTTACGAATGGCGGCTGCTTTCGGTGTGTCGACTGTGTCGAGACCGAAGAGCGATGCGATACCATTCCCGCGGGGGATCTGACTTCGGACCGGATATCTCGTGTTGGTCAAAGAAGCGCCGCAGCTGATGAGCAGACGCGCGATGGAGGTCTTGTTGCGACATAAGGCGAAGTGAAGTGGTGTCCAGACCCCAGCACAACACACAGTCTCGAGGTAGGTTGTGTTGAGAACATCCCAGGGATCCATCGGGGCGTCCTCTAGAATTGATTTAGGAACATCGCAGTCGCAGAATAACTTGCCTGGAGCGTCGACGTCAACATGCAAGGTCAACAGGTATTTGACAACATGATAGTGGCCCTCGCAGGTGGCTACAGCCAAAGGGGTCGCCCAGGCATAGCCAAAGTCATCGTCGGCGATCTTAGACCAATCTTGGCTGATGACGTTTCCTTTCTCTGTCCATGACGGGATTGGAACCCAGGTAACGACGTTGAGGTCGGCACCGTACTCGTGAGCCTTCATAAGAGTATCCAAGTTGCCATGTCGGGCGGCAAGAGTGGTGATCTCCGGGGCGTTGTCCTTGATAGCGTCGTGGTAAAGAAAGGGGTTGCAAGTTGTGTGGAGAGTTTTGTTTGCGCGCGAAAGTCCAGCAAGCGCCGCCCGACGCTGTTTCTCGCCGACACCTGAGACGATGAGAAGGAGAACCTCCGTTGGCAGGCACTGGAGGTTCGGGGGCGTCATCCTGCAAAGGGCCTTCAGGTAGATGATTCTATGTCTGGAGATGTCAGCTGGTCTCGAATTGTTTCGGCGGTAGATGAGGGGACGGGGGCAGTAGCATTGGTGACAAGGCAGCGAACCTTCTTTGTTTCTGGCGTTGACAGGCTGTGGCTCTTGGAAACCGAAGGGGCTTCTGGTATTCCGTATCTGAAGAGGTTTTGCTAGCTCAGTTGGTTATCCAGGACGGCTTTTCCTGGATAATCGCTTTCGCCGCCGTCCTTCGTTGTCGTTGTTGCTGCTACTGTCTTTGTCTTGGTTTCTGTATATAGCTGAAACTGCTCCGCTGGGAAAACGCATCCGAAACAGAGAATTGTGATAGTTTGCCGATCGTGTGAAAGTCAGGTTGAAGAGGCGAGGTGGAGAGGTGAGCTACAAATGGAGGTGAGCTACAAATGGAGGTGAGCTACAAATGGAGGTGAGCTAGAGAGGTGAGCTGGAGAAGTAAGGTGAGTTCTGAACGACGCGAGATGCCAGGAGAAGGAGCAGGAGCAAGTGGGGCGCGGGCTACCAGGCACCTACCTTCTTAAGTAGCTAGTCTCATCACCTCAACCTCATCTATCTGGAAAAAAAGGGAAGCAACGACGGAAACATACCAAATATTGACACGGCTAAGCGAAGGCCGGACATGAACTGCAGATTTTGGGACTTCTTTTGCCTTAACCCGCAGAATTTGGTACGTTTGATGGCCTCAATGGACTGAGTATTCCGTGAGCATTTCCTCTGTCTGACTCCTGATTTTGTTTGCTTGATGATCTATTCTACAAGTGAAGATGCCCCGATTTCTTGTCCAAGCTCCTGCATCCTAGTCCTCGACCGCTTTCCCGAGTGGTATTTCCCAGAAGTGATCACTGAACAGCTTGCCTATTCTAGCGTATACCTCAAAATATCCGGGCGACAGTGGCAAGGATGAGAAAGACGACAGAGACGACAGAGATGACAAAGACGACCGAGACGAGAGACGACAGAGACGACCGAGACGAGAGAGAGGAGAAGGACGATAGAGCATTGTTAACGTCCGTATATCCCGCTCAGGTCGCTCGCTTCCAAGCGCGTATCATATCTTCGCCGACGACTGCACCATGCGCTCACCTGACGCCTGAGTGCTCTCTACAAAACTCTTTTCTTACGCATCGTCCGGCGACACGTCTCCCCGGTCAAGGCATCGAGGTATTCCAGCATCTCCGGTGTTGTGATAGCGCTTTGCGTCCTCAGCCACTCACACTTTGCGAGAGTTGACGCCAACCTTCTGCGCCTCATGTGTTTGGGGCTCCCGTGGTCCCGTTCAAGCGCCAGGAAGCAAAATGCCACAAGGGACATGTGCTCATCTCCAATGAGGCGATAATCGTCTGGTATGCCATCATCTATGGTGGCTGAGAAGTCGATCGGACCTGCCACATTGACGATTGTGCTGAACAGTTCGATGGTGTTGTCAAAGTCTTCCCAAATCAAGATATAAAAGAAGAGTTTCATAACCGATGATTTCAGATCACAGCATACCGCGGGGTCGTACTCCATCATTGCACCCTCTAGGAATCTCTTGAAGCAGCTGTCATAGACATGTTTTCGGCTGCGAAGGACCCAATAACTGTCAGCTTGAGCTTGGTATAGCGCTAGGCACTTGGGATTGCCTGCGTTGTCTCCCACCCAGCAGGAGACGCCGTGGTCAAGAAGCGCTCCGAGGGCTTGAGAGATGAATTTGGCTCTAGTACCCCGGTTGCCGGCGCGCTCAAAAACCCAAGAAGGTGGTAAATCTTGCTGTGTCATCAACACTAAGAAGCTATAGTAGGACACAAGCCAAGCTGCGGCACCGTTGACCGCAGGATGGCAGTCGATATCAAGGTCAATGTTGGGGTCTGCACCAAGAGATAACACGCAGCGCACAGTCTTGATATCATTCGCTGTGAGACTGTAGTGGAGAGCGGTAGCACCGCCACCATCCTTCGCATTGATGTCGAAGCCACAGTCGACAACGAGGTGATGAATCATTGATAGGTCGTTGATGACTGCGGCCGTGTGAATAGCTGCGACGCTGTCTGCGAGGGGTTCCCTCCCGCCGTAGCCATCACCACCGATCACTTCTTCATGATCGTCGAACATTGGTCCTGATGTTCCGACGCTGCAGATGAGTGTATCGAGACGGTTGCGGATCGATGCTGATTTCTTGGGCTTGGATAGATCAAGACCAAAGAGCGAAGCGATCCCGTTGTCCCTTGGAATCTCGTCGCGGTCAGGGTAGCGCGTGGTGTCCAACGATGCTCCTTGAGAGATGAGAAAGCGAGCAACGTCAGATTTTCTGCGGCAGATGGCATAGTGAAGCGGGGTCCAAACTCCTGATGCAATGACCACTCCATCCCATAGTTCTGGGGACCAATCTGGATCCAAGCCGGCCACAATTTCGCCCATGGACAGGCAGCCGCAGAGAAGCTTGCCCGGAACGTCAACATCGACTCCGATAGAAAAGAGGTATTTGACAACGTCGTAGCGGCCTTCGCAAACAGCCATGTGCAGGGGTGTTGCCCAGCAAATGCCCCAGCTTGTGTCCCTTGGGCATTCTTCCGTACCTCGCAAGTCGCTGTCAAGATCACCAGGGGGGGCCCAATTGGGAATTGGAACCCAGGTAACACTGTTCAGGTCGGCTCCATACTCGACGGCTTTCTTCAAGGTGTCCAGCCTGCCATCTCGGGCGGCCAGAGTGGTGATGACGTTGTTCTCGGTATTAATCGCGGCTCGGTACAGGAGAGGCTCAAAAATGCTGTGAAAGCGACGGTTGACTCGGCACAGGCTTCCGAAGAGATGTTGGCGATTTCTGGCTTTCTCATTGTCGCTGTAGTGGTGGCCATCGCTCTCGCCATCGGTGCTGTCGTCGCTGTCGCTGTCGTCGCTGTCGCTGTCGTTTCTGTCGCTGTCGTCTCTGTCGCTGTCGTCTCTGGCGCTGTCGTCTCTGTCGCTGTCGTCTCTGTCGCTGTCGTCTCTGTCGCTGTCGTCTCTGTCGCTGTCGTCTCTGTCGCTGTCGTCTCTGTCGCTGTCGTCGTCGCTGGTGGCATGCTCAACAAGTAGCAAGAGCACCTCGATAGGTAGGTTTTGGAGCCTTGCAAGTGACATCGTGAGCTCAATTTCGAAGAAACGAAACAATTCGGACCTGCTCAAAGTTAGTCAGGCTTGTTTTGAAAAGGGGACTGACAGAAACTAAGTATGACAACGGGAAGCAGCGACGGCAAACAGGACGACAGCAAGAGCATTAACGACGAGGAACGACGACCGAAGACGACGGCAGACAAAAGACGATGGCAGACAAAAGACGATGGCAGATAACAGCAGCGACACTTGCAATGACGGCCAAAAATGCCGCCAATATCCAGGAATGGATCGAAATCTTTTTCAGAATAGCGTACCTTGTTATTTATTGACATCGGTGAGATGAGTTTTGCCAGAGGGTGAAGGTGTTTTTCTGTGAGGAGTTGCGAGGCTGTTGCCAGCTTTAGGGTGTTTCTGAAAGCGAGTGTGGAAGTGGAAGTGAAAGGAATTGAGATTCCGAGCGTTGCGAGAAAGCTGGAGCAGGCGCTGCTGAAAATTCATCCCGCGTCGACACTCACCTCCCCAGGCTCCAGTCTGCTTGTCTTGGAACGAAATGGAAGGAGCAACCGACACTTACTTCTGAATTTGGAAAATAAAAGGGATGGTGACTTTGGAGACGAGAAACGATAGCATATTCCAGCAAAGACCTTGTTACATTGTTCGGGGTCACTGCACCGACTGCCGCCAAAAAGCGCGAGGCGAGTGTTTGCTCGCAGGCCCCTATCTTTCCCGTGCTAGGGCGACTACTTTTCCTGTCCCCGCTATCGTCGTTCACGGTCAAGTCGCTTTCATCGTTACTGCTATCATTACTACTATTGTTGGTATTATTGCCGCCGTACATCGTTGACGTCTGTCGTCGTCGTCCTGGTCAAAGTTACCTGGTACATAGGAAATCTAGTCTTCTAGACACAGGAATTAGGCGGTCTCTTTCTTAGTACTCAACTGCGCTGAGTACTCAAAGCCCATTGTATGTAGTCATGTTGGTTTTGATTTGCTGCTCTATTGTTCATCTATAGCTTTGGCACAGTGGCGCCGTGGCCTAGCAGCCAGTCAATCTTAGCCCTCATCGTCCTGTCTGCCTTTCGTTGCCACGCAGATTTATCACTTGAACCATTCCAGGCGATCGACCTGCGCAAAACTTTGATCACTTCTGTTCCGAGTTCGGCCCCATCTGACCCAAAGTAGTCCGAAAGAGGGGTATTGGGAAGAATGACTTTCTTCAAATCAAACTTCTGTGAATCAGAGTAAAACGCTGGCCTCAATGAACTAAATCCATCAAAAAAAATGTCAAGAACGTCGGTTCCGCCGTCAATACTTGTTGCGTTCATCGCAAAACAGAGTACGAGGTCTTCCTCCAGGTTGCCGACGTTGCTCGAGTCGCATGTGAGGATGGCACCTTGTAAGAACTCGGAAATCCATCTGTTGTACTCTGGCTTCATAAGCCTGTTGTCATAGCAGTCAGAGTCAAAAATGGACTTGATGACCATGGCTTTGCCGAAACCCTCGTCAACCTTCCAAAATGAATCTCCTCGTTCGGCGATGTAGGAAAGAGCACGGCTGATGACCTCCGTTTTGCCTGGGCAGTATGTGACCGCCCACTCCACCACACTCATGATGCAACTTCCATCTATATTGTATTCCGAAAAATCAATCGGCGTGGCAGTATCGACTCCAAGATCGAGGACAAGCTTGCACATGTCGGTATCGGACTCACTGAGTGCATAGTGCAAGACGTTTCCGTTGGACCCATCAAGGTTGTTGATGTCGACTCCCTTAGCAACGAGATAGTGCAGAATCTCCTTCTGCCCCGACGAAGCCGCGGTGTGAACAGCGTGCATGCGATTATAGTCTTCGGCTTGTTCTAGGACCTGTGTGTTGAAGCGATGGTCGAGATCATCGTTCGAGCTTTCCTCGATGCCAGTCGAGCCAAAGTGTGTCATGCGGGTGTGAGAATCACAGGATTCCGAGTAAAATAGGGTCGACACACCATGAGTCCGCGGAATATTCATCCTTCGATTGTAGCGAATGTCCAGGGAAGCACCGCGGGAGATGAGAAGACGGGCGATCGACTGGTTGCCACGGCAGATGGCCAGATGAAGCGGTGTCCAGGTACCGGCAACATCCGGTACGCAGTCCAGATTTATGTGTCTTTGCCAGGCATCTGACGAAGTGCCGAAATGATCTCGCATCTCACAAAGACTCAGACATCCGCAGAGGAGCTTTCCCGGAACATCGACATCGACGCCCTTGGCAAGAAGCCACTTCAAGACGTCGTAGTGTCCATACGCGGCTGCCACATGGAGTGGAGTTGCCCAACAGACTCCATACCCCGTCTTGGGAGCTGTTGATTGGATTTTTTCTGGCTTCGCCCAGGTCGGAACGGGTACCCAGTAGACTCGGTTCATGTCGGCGCCGAAGGAAGCGGCCATCTTCAGGGTGTCAAGGTTTCCATCGCGAGCGGCGAGAACGGTGGTGTCGGGTGCTTCGTTCTTGACAGATTGCGCGTAAAGGACTGGATTAATGACGTCGTAGAGCCGCTTGTTGGCCAGAGAGAGGGCACGCAAGGCAGCTTGTGGCAGCAAGTCCGCGATAGCCAGGAGGATCTCCGGTGGCATTGTCGTCAAATTTGTCGTCATCATAAGTGTGTGCGATTGGTATAGCTGACGGAAGGTGAGCGTGTGCCTCAAAGATTGGCCAAATCGTCAGTGTCGCGAAGAAACTTACTCACTGCGTGCAATGGAAAAGTGGCGAAGGGAAACGGGTGGTAGAGCTGAGGCAGCTACAATCAAGCGAAGTCGCGGAAAGGTTGAGAAGCAGTTGTCTTAGCTAGGCATGTCCGACGACACGACGAAGGGAGAAAAAGGTCCAAGGACGACGATGTCCAGGGACGAAGATGGCCAAGGACAGTGGACGAGGGTAAGGACGATGGTGAAAGGTAAGAACGGTGGAAAAGGGTAAGAACGATGGGGAAAGGTAAAGACGATAGAAACACCAATGCCAGCATTCTCATTTCTTTTGCCAGTTTTTTCAGTACATCTCACCAGTCAATCTGATCAGCCATGGTAATCCTTTGTACAGCCAGACCGCCCTAGGTACCATTCCTGCCTCTCCATCACTTTTATTTCCACATCTCACGAATTATCGCCTGTTGTTTCGCCAAGTGCAAGTCAATCATGACTTTCCAAAGTGTGGACACCCTACTGGGCAAAAACACCTCTCTCATCACCTTTGCAGTGTCTTTGTTCCGGCGCTCAACCTCCCGCACGATGCGATCATACGTTTCAACAGCATCCTGTGTCTCGCTTTCGCTCATTTCCCAAGCCCCATGCTCTCCAAGAATTCGCATCATGTCGGCGACCCGCGAGACAACCTTGAGGTCAACGGCTTTCAGATTTCGGCGCTGGAAATAACCAATTGAGAAATCTCGCGGCTCACAGGCGCTGAGACTATTTAGGAAGCATGGCATGGCAGCGAGCTTAGCCGGGCGATGAAATTTGTCGATAGGGTCTGCCCCATGCTTGAGGAGCCAGACCACTTTGTCCCTCGCCGTGATCTCACGTGTAGAAACGTTCGGATTGATGCTGTAGTCTCTCAATACCATGTGAAGTGCTGCTGTGCCTAGTTGGCCATCATACTGCATCGTTTTGGCGTTCCTCAGGGGTAATTCGCCATCGATTAGCTCAGTAAGGTCGAGGGAGTCGTAAGATTGCAAGATCATTTCGAGAGAACCTGCTCCACATTCGCTGGCATCAATGACACGCCAGAAAAACGCCATTACCTCCTTCTTGAGATCGTTGAACCCCTCGGTGGGCTGATAGGTAGCGATCGCTTCTTGCAACAGCTGGGAGACCCAGCCGCGTGTCGCAAGGTCTTTGGGCGGGTTGATCATGTAGTAAGATATGACGTTGACGGTCATAGACTTGGGGCGAATGGATTTGTGTTCGACCTCTTCACCTTCCGTGTGGCTGTTCCCGTGGTCGAGATCAAGGACCGCCTCATGCCATGGATTAGGGTGTTGCCAGAACACAGAGTCACCTCCATATTCGGCTAGCATGACGATAACGGCATCAAGATAATTGGGACTACTATTTTGGCAAAATCGAGCCACCCAGGGGCAAATGCCCTCCACATGGTACCTGGTATGCGTGCGATCGACGATGTAAACTGATGCAGAAGGACTTGCCTGGAGTGAAAGAGCATATCGGATCATTTCGAAGCTCCTACTTTCCACAGCATGGTGCAAGATATTCGCCCCACATCCATCTGCTGTGTCGACGCTGATCCCACGAGCTACCAAGTGGCAGAGAACCTCGGGCTCATTAGACAAGGCAGCACAGTGGATCGCCGACATGTTGTATTGTAGGCATCGTCGCTGATATTGCACGCTGAGGAGTTCATTCACTTCGCGGCAATTCTTTCCCCTGTCCAAGTCTGGATCGACCCCCAGGTGGTATGTCAGAAGATAACCGAGACTTTGTCGAATTTCAGAATCTGATTGGGAAGGGCCCAAACCGAACAATTTGTCAATGCCGTGTGTACGTGGGATGTCTTTGCTGGACGGGTATCGAACTTCCATTGAGGCGCCACTGTCAATAAGGAGGAGAGCAATCCTCGGGTGGCTGCGGCAGATGGCGTAGTGCAATGGGGTCCAGGTTCCCAAACGGAGGACTGACCTCCCAGATCCTTCTATTATTATTTCGCTGAAAGAAGAGCAGGGGCATAGCAGCTTTTCCGGCAAATCGAGATCAATGCCTTGTGAAAGCAGCCGCTCGACCATGTCGTAATGTCCCTCTGCAGCGGCCAAGTGAAGAGGAGTAGCCCAGCAATATCCGATGTCGCGATTGTTGGGAAGTAAAGAACATTCCCAAGCTTCTTGGATGGATGTGAATCCGGAACGATAGAAGATAGAGTCCTCGCCACCCCCGTGGTCGGAGTCGTCGCTAATCCCGTGGTTGGAGTCGTCGCTAATCCCGTGGTTGGAGTCGTCGCTATCCGAACAATCGGGGTCCTTACTTCCCGAACAGTCAGAATCATCGTCATCCCAGCAGAGTAAAGACCAGGAAAGTGCAGGAACCCAGTAGACACGATTGAGGTCGGCGCCGAAGGAAGCTGTAACCTTGAGGGTATCAAGCTTTCCATCTCGCGCGGCCACCGAGAGGAAGTGAGGTGTTTTGATGGCGGCTTTGTACAATGATGGATTGACGATCTGGTGGAGTCGTTTGCTGGCCCGACAAAGACTGTTCACCGAGGACTGGGGTAGATCCTCCGCAATCGCTAGCACGATCTCTGGTGGGATCATGCCAAATGGGGACGTCGGCTTCGGCGGTCTCATCGTAACGCGTCGAGATAGCTTATGGGAGTTGGCGGTGGGGTGACGCTTCTCTGGCGTTGCTCGGATTGGTTTCGTCGGGAGAGAGACGTGGGGGACAGCGTCGATCCGCGAGGCGCCCCGAATTTCTTTTCTGCGCGTATCTTGTGCGTTAGATGGGCTTCCAAGACGATATGGGGGTGAGTGACGAAAGGCTAACGAGTCTGATGGAGTAGAGGATGCTGAGTACAACGTACGAGAGCATAGATGTGGACAAGGACGCCGGACAAGGACGACGACAAGGACGACGACAGGGACAACGACAAGAACAAAGGAGGAGCGCAAAAACGATGAAAGGTGAAATTCGTACTTGATAAGGTAGTTGCAGAATATCCCGTTTGAGTGGTGGGTGGATGCCTGAATTTTCAGCCTTGGGCGTAGAACGAGGTAAAGCGAGCTATGCCAAAAGGATTTGTTTAAGAATTGGTGACTGCAGTGTTTGTTTCTAAATATCTATCGGGTAGGCACTCCAACTTTCCGTTTGTCGCCGGCCGAGCTCCCTTACCCATCGCCGGCTCCTTGTTTGTTTGCCGTTCTTTTCTCTCAACACACTCAACCACTCTCCCGAGGAGGCAAAGACGGGGACCTTGCATGATCTCTACGCCCTCTTCCGCCTTCACCTTCAGACTCGTGAGTCCCTTCCAACTTGTCAATAAGCCACTCTCACACCATTCTTGGAAGCCCACCTAACGCCCAAGCTGCCCGCAGAAGAAATCTTGGCGGTCATTTTCCGCGATCTGTCGATCTCATCATCGTTCTGTCTCGCTACCGACGCCTCCAATTCTCTGCGCCTTCCCCATTCACAGACTACACGCGTCTCGACTCACAACCGTACCACCTGGAGGTAGCAGCAATGTCTCTACTGTGCCTTCCGAACGAGCTGTTACAGGCTATTGCAGGGTACTGCGGTGTTGAGGGCGGCGGCCTGTTTCGCACAAACAAACGGCTTTACGAGAACGCACAAGATATTCTGTGGCAGTCTGCCATCAAAGATCCCGACACTTTCACCAAGATGATGTCAGGAGCTGCAGAGTCCGGGAATCTCAGAATGATGAAAAAGGCGGCTACTTATGGAGCTGATTTTGGTCTCATACACCCCGTTTCGTGTCCTCAAGACATGACCGAGCTTGTCTCAGCTATGGACTCTTCAGGTTGGGTTTTGGTAGAGGATGACGAGTTGAGCCGATTCTGGGCATCTCCTCTCCACCTGGCTGTCTACTACAATCATTACGACGCTGTTGAGTGGTTAATCATGGTTCAAGGAGTCGACGTCGACGCACCTGGACGTTTGGTCTGCAATTGCAGAGGGTTCGCTCACTACGATGAATCTCCAGGGGGCCGCCTACTTGCCGACTTCCCGGTCTGGACGGCTCTTCACTTCGCCATTTGTCGGAAACACGATTCGATTGCACGCCTTCTACTCTCACGGAACGCTATGACCTCTGTGATGCTCCCTCCATCCTACATGATAGCGAGGCACGTGATCTCCCCGAGAGATGTCGACAGACCCTATTTCGCTGGATTCACAGAGGACATGACAGCTCTTCATGTCGCCGCTTTGCATGGCACAAAGTCATTAGTAACCCATCTTGTTCAAGCTCGAGGGATGGACATCAACGAGCGCGACTACAATGTGCAAGACTGGATCAACTTCCAGCCCATACATTATGCCATTCTCTCTCAAGATGAGACGATGATTGAACACCTTGTTTCCCTGGGTGCTAATCCGGACGGGATCAATGAGGGGTGGTACGAAGACAGAGACACTCCGCTCTATTGGGCGACGGTCCAAAGAAAGGCGAAGGCATTTCTCAAACTCCTTGACTTAGGCGCAAAGGCCTGGTTTGATGAAGAACAGGAAAGAAAAGCGATTCTGAGCCAGTCCGAACTTCTACGCTTCATCGAAAGTTTAGGGAACCCTGAGAAGGTGATGAAAGTCATGGTGAATTTGATCGACAAGACTTTGCAAGAACATGCATCAGACAGCACCAGATGCCTTCCAGTCGAAATCGAAATACGGGAGGCGCTTAAACTCCTCTCACGAGTGGCCCCAGAGGACTGGAAGCCATCGAATGCCTTCTCCAAGACCGCCAAAAAGCTTCTTCGAAACGTGTTTGCGATCATGATGAGCGGAAGATCACCCCACGGTCTATCCAAACATTATCGTGGCAGAGATTTTGAAGAATTCGCAGACAAAGTCTGGGACTGGACGTGCGACTTGAACAAGGAGGAGACAGAAGGCACTGAGCGGTAGGTTTCAACGACAGCCGTTGAGACAAGAAAAAAGGCAACGTGCGTAAGGGGACCAACTGCGGCGGACGACTGTCATAAAAAGGAAGCAGGAATTGCATGCACATCCAAACTCACGTGAGGGGTAGATAGGGTATACGAATCTTTATTTCATTATTGAAGTTTCTGTGCTCTGAAGTAGCCAAACGAACATACCAGAGCAGTTACATCTGGCTGTTGATGCAAGCAGCATCATACTGGAATGACGCAAAATATTGCCGCTCTTATAGCTGGTTCCCTCTGGGTATTCACATACAACTTCGCGGTGTCTCGCTCTCCGCGGGGATCATAGCGTTCATTGGAAAATGACTAGCGTGCTCAGAAATCCGATGTCAGCGACCTTTGAGTGTTGGAATACCCAAGGAGTTGTGAGCGAGACTCCCAAGCGTATGGCCAACGCGAACCGTATTTTGTTGCTTCATAGTGCAATCTAGGCTAGGTTGTGCGTACTTAAAGGACATTGACAGTGCAAACCTGGCGGCAAACTTTTCACGTCTCACGCCGCGCAGCTAGCGCCTAGTACCATCGATGACTATGTTCAGATTCCGATTCCTACTGGCATCTGTCTCAACAGACCTACGCGAGAGACTATGCATGCCTTGGAGCCTTGGCATCACTTCCAGCTGAGCATTGCAGGAATGATTTTTTTCGTGGACGCACAAAGAAGTGAGAGAGGAGAGGACATCAGAGACCCACGAGAAGTCTGGTGAGGCTTCAGAGATGGATCGCGATTCCAGCGGCTCTCATCCAATCGCAAGTAGCGACGCATCATCGGACGCCTACAAGAGCCACATTTCATGTTCTTCTTCGAGCAGATAATCCACTTCCACTGACCTCGCCCCCGGAGACTTTCTCTAAAGACGGAGGATTTGCGGAGAACGAGTCTGTGTTCCCCCCACCAACTCATCCTCCCAAATCAAAATCCAAGACATGCAGGGCTGATGGCCCCCAATGAGATCCCTGAAGTGACACTCCCCCGCCCCCATTTATCAAGTTCTTACGACACTACCCGAGCAGCGTTTGCGTCGGCTCCCCTTGCCACGATGATTTCACGCGACACCTTACCCCGCTATTCGCTCGCCTCTCCTTTCCCTCCCCCCCAGCTAACAACAGGCGTTCTATTACCGTAGATTAAGTAGGATTTGAGCTGCGTTAGCGCTTAGGACCGGGCCGCGTGTCGATCGGTCTGGATCGGTCAGGTTTGGGGCGTTGTCTTAGACTGCGCGACGATCTCCTCCCCATCCACCATTGGTTGCCTTGCGCGGCCCCCAATCCTCATGGCCAGTGACCATACTCGAAACTCCCTCACTACGGGATTTGATGGTTAGGCAGCGAACGAAGGATGCTGGTATGGTTGACCCCTTGACGATACTCTCCGGTTACAGCCACTTGTGGCGCTTCCACGTTTACAAGATGAGTACCGTTCAGGTCAAGACCCAAGACGTCCGGGGTGTCTCTTCGGAGCCGAGCCATCGGTGTTGGTTTTAGGCTTATTTGGTGGTGGGGAGGGTGAGATGGAGAGACACTTACAATGCTTTTGCTGGAGGATGTGCCGTCTACCGACGTAAAGGGTCATCTCATCGTTAGGCTGACATTAAGCTTTAACGTCAAAGGTACAAACGGCCACTAGCTTTCGAGGTTTCAACCAGCTGTTCATGCTACATAAGGAAGAACCGAGGGGCTCAATGTTCATCAACCCCACATTGACGTCCGCAAGGTGCAAAGGCATCCCGATCGCGTATGCACAGCGAAGTAGGTCATGGCAAAAGCGAATAATGGTCCATCAGACTGATGACTCCCTTGACTGAATTGCCAGGAGATACCCAGTTCTTCAAGGGATAGACATGCTGCTTACCCTTTCTCTCACGACCACCACCTCGGCTCTAGCCCATGCTGGTGGTAGGTGAAAGACACATCCATCTGGGAAAATCTTGAAACCAACCTCATCCAATGTTGGGCTTTCGGTTCTTCCGATGAAGTCACTGGCAGCAATTATGGGTTGAACTGGCATAACTTTTGTGTCTTCGACACCATCCCAGAGGGCGATCCCGCTGCACGTGTGCGTCTGACGAATAGGAGCAGCCCTCCGTGCAGTAGCAGGACATGCAGACGCAAGCGTGTCATCGGAGGCGCCTACCACTCACGGGCTTCAATTCTGTGAGAAGCTCAACGCAAAACATACGATGGCAAGACATGCAGTACTGGGCATGCCGGTATTCAAGCAAACGGGCATCATCGAGTGCAGTAGTTCACTGTGAAGCATGGCATCGGGAAAAAAGGTGATTGAAGCCTGTGATCGGAGCACCTCGTCCGTTGAGAGGGACTGGAACGGCTGTAACGATCTACACAGGCAAGGAAATACCAAGACATACAGGATTCGAGCCCAACATTTGGGGGCCCTTTTCCTACCCACATTCCGGATTAATCATGCATTCGAAACGGTAGAGGCAATAATTGAGAGCGAGACACGCAGTTTGATGCCTGACATCGTGGCTGTCCACCAGCCGATGGGTAACACTGTAGGACAAGATCACCACTACGGACGAAAGACGTACAGGCTCAAGCACTACCTAACACGGCATGCCGACACATGATGCTTGATGCCTGTCAGACAATGCCGTTGTCAACCTGATGTCAAAGGGCCTCACCCTTTGTCGGATGTGACAGTCCTCCCGCCAAGTCACGAGCCAGCCAACCACCTACCACGAGATACTCTCACCTCTCGATACGATCGCCGCACCGGGTTATCACGACATGTACTTTGATGCCCAAGATTGGACCAAGATGCCTGTCAGTCGTTTCTTTCGTCGATGGCGAGACTCTAGGGGGAAGCTCTTGCCCCGTTTTGAGATTGCCGTCGACGGGCGCCTAACGACGAAGCTGGATGCCTGTCTTCCGATACCCTCGTCGGATGGCGATGGCGAGAGCAGTCGCCTCCTCAGATGTTGCTGTAGTCCATCGTGACAAGTGATATCCATCGCCTCCTGAAAACCAGACCCAGCCATCACGACGGATATTTATATGGGAAGGACTACTCGCTGGAAAGGCTGTTATCCCATTCGAATCATCATCGCAATCTCGACACCAACATCACTATCGCACTCTTTGAGTCTCTATCTTCATCAAGATATCCCTCAGCCATCTCAACCATGACTGCTCCGACCTCCCACAACCCGGTGAAGCAGGCCGTTGACGCGGTACATGCCACCCAGGTGACCCCAGCCAAGAGAGGCTACCCATACAATCTGCCCTCCCGCAACCTCATCGTGGTCGTCCTCGGCGAGTTCTGTGGAACATTCATGTTCCTCCTGCTCTCCTTCATCGGAGCGCAGACCGCCCTTGTCACCAACTCTCCCGATGACTCCTCCGCTCCTCTCTCTCCGGCCAGCTTGATGTACATCGCTTCTTCCTTCGGTACTGCTATTGCCGTCAACGTGTGGATCTTCTACCGCGTTAGTGGTGGCATGTTCAACCCTGCGGTATGTCTCCCCAACTCCTCTCAACCTTCTCCCCCCTCATCATACTAACACCCATCCAGGTCACTCTAGGTCTCCTGCTCGTCGGTGCTGTGAAGCCCCTCGCAGGGCTCTGCATTATCCCCGCCCAGCTCGCAGCCAGCATCGCCGCCTCCGCCGTCGTCTACGGCGTTCTCCCCGGGCCCCTCCTGGTCAACAATACGCTTGGCAACGGCGCCACCGTCGCCCAGGGCTTCTTCATCGAGATGCTCCTCACCGCCCAGCTGGTCCTGACGGTGTACTTCCTCGCCGTCGAGAAGCACCGCGCGACCTTCCTGGCCCCCATCGGCGTCGGAATCTCGGTGTTCATCGCGCACATCACCGCCACAAACTGGACCGGAACATCGATAAACCCTGCTCGCTCCTTCGGGCCTGCCGTGATCGCCGGCTTTGTCAACTACCACTGGATCTACTGGATCGGCCCCTTCGCCGGTGCTATCCTGTCCTTCCTGGTCTACGCCATGTTCAAGTGGCTCGAGTACCAGACGGCGAACCCCGGACAGGACGATGACATGGAGAAGGCCCAGAAGCCCGTTGACCAGCGACCTCCGCTGGCACCTAGGGACTCTGGCTTTGAGGTGGCCTCGCCCTTGGAGGGCGGCCACGGCCAGCCATGAGTATCTGATCACACGATCATCACAATGGCTTGTCCGGGCTGACAGCTTTAATCGTGTGACACAACCATGGTAGAAGGCAATGGACATGTGCTATTGACCTGCTAATGGCAGCGACAAATATCTGCTACATAGATTGTACGCTTTTGAAATATGGGGATAGGTACTTGAGGAGGGGCACAGGATGGTGGTTCGGGTTGCAATTCATTCGCTGTTATATCCATGTCATAGAAATCTCAACCAATCATGCACTTCGATCCATCGAAGATCGTGACCGATTCAGTGTCACCTCGAAATGAGATGAATGCAGGGCACTAAGTGCCTAGTTCGAAAAACGGCTACTTACCAGAGCCACGTTTGATAGCTTGTGACACGCTGGCTTGAACCAATGATTAGGCTTTTGCAACGTTTTTTGCCCTTGATGCAAGCTGTGCGACATCCGACAGGATCCATATTGCTTTCGATATGACTTAACACGTGGCGAGGCGTTGCCAATAATACTGCAGGCATCAGATGCAAGCTTCCCGCATCATTGTTCGCTCTTGTGCGCTACCACATACGGCTGTGCAAGCTTGCAAGCATAGAAGAACCTCCAATTTACTCCGCGTCTGAACGATCCACTTCTATCCTACTAATTAATTCTATCATCTCTTCTGACTCCCACGTTTCTCGTACCTCACTTGCCATTACTTCTATCACGGAGTTTTCCCACCTCTTCCCTGCTTCTGCGAGGTCTGAGACTGCTACGTAAAACCTTTCCAGGACAAAAAGCTTCTTCTCTATGCTCGTTTTGCCAAGGGGAACCATTCACCTGCCTGTCCAAGAATCCTGATGGCAGGGCATATATCCAGCTCTTTAAAGGATGTTACAACAAGGTATGATCCATCAGCCAACCGCCTCACTGTCTTTGCCATCCTGTCGAACAAGCAAGTCAACGGGGATAAACTCGCGTTGTTCCAGACCAATTCAGATCTTGTTCCAGGTGTATTCAGGAGATATTCGAATCTGCGGCTGAAAAGATGCCGGTGTTGAATCGATTTCAGAGGAAATTCGATGGCAACCAGGCATAAGGCTAACTGTCGGAGAGTGCAGCGGCTTTCGTTTACACGGTCCCTGCACACGGTGATCAGAAATTTGTAACTAAGACTGTGCAGCAGATGTAAATCCTCAGCAACCATTTCCGGTATCAGTTCCATGTCAAGACTGATACTGCTGGTCTCGAGGAGGAAGTGCAGATCTGCATCCGAGAGACTTGCTGCGGGGCAAGCGTGCAAAAAGGCGATTGCGAGCTCCATGTCGAGGTCTGGAAATCCTGCGCCGGGGACATGAGTCTCCCGGGTGCGTCGAATGATTGTTGGAATAGTCTTCCGGAAGATTTCTGACGCGTTTGCGAAGTTTTGGTGTTCCAATTCGAGGTTGGAGTTCAATGAAGATGTTATCGTCTTTAGCCTGGGCCGTTTTATCCGCTCGGAATCCTCAAACCAAGGCGAGCCTTTAACGGCAAGAATTTGCATTGCCAAATAAGGTTGCTGGAAGGTACTTGCCCAGTCAAATGCATCGCCACAGACTTGGACCCGATGATCCGGATTTGCTCCTAAAGACACAAGGTAGTTTGCCGTGGCTGCGTCTGAGGCAGCGATTGCGTAGTGAAGAGGCGTTGAATCCGACCGGTCCTTGATATCAACATCCATGCCATGATTGTTGATTAGATCCGATAGCAAAGTGTGATTTCCGGCATACGCGGCAACATGAAGTGCCGAGGTGGCCTGTATATAGAAACGATAATCATCGAGTGATAGTTCAAGTGATTCGGTTCGCATCTCGTCTACGTCACTCAGTGCGCGGGTGGCCCACGAAAGAGACTTGGCGGACTCGGGCGGGACAACCAATTCCGTAGAGCAAGCACCAGCGGCGAGCAGAAGGCGTGCAATTGACGTCTGTGTATGACATATCGCGTAGTGCAGCGGTGTCCACGCAGGAAATTCGCACAACTGCGGGTCGTTTTTCCCAAGTGGGGGGACAGGCCGATGGAGAATAGGGAGGCATCCGCAGATATGTCGCCCAGGATTCTCGAGGTTAACGCCTTGCTCTATGAGCCACTCAACGATTTCGTGTCGGCCTTGCATGACTGCAACGTGTAGCGGAGCAGCCCAAGCCCAGTCGTGCTCTTTGTCTTCTTCATCCATGTCCGGCCCCCGGTCAATATGGTGGGCTCTATCCCAAATGCCCAGCACCTGGTCGCAGAAGGGTTGAGGGAAGGCTACGTCAAGGTCCGCGCCGTACGCCGCTGCGACCTTCAAAGTATCCAGGTTCCCGGCTTTCACAGCGCCGAGGGTGAGAGGGTACAGATTCTCCTCCATGGCGGTGTGGTAGAGCTCCCGATTGATGAGGCTGTGCAGTCGACGGTTGGTGCGCACCAACGCGGCCAAGTCGTGTCGCTCGCTGAATTGCGCGACTTGTAGCCACGTCTCGGCCGGAAGAGCCATAGCTCCAGGCATGTTCTGGGCTGTTGATCAGTATCTGGTTGCTTGATTGGATGGTCGCCCCGGCTGTCACTCACGCTGTAAAGGTAGGTATCTTGTGATGAGCGTCGAAGATGGTATGAGAAACAGATAATCTTAACGCGAGGGACATAGAAGCTTGTCAGGGGTCTGCCATCTGGCAGACACTCGGCAGCGCCTGGCAGCGAGTGGTCTTCCTTGCCAGTACCTACCTTAGGTCTCGCTGTTGGCGGTCTTCCTCAACATCACTTTTGGTTTCGCATTCTACTGTTACTTGCAATTAATGATTACCTGATTTAACTGGAATGTTACTCGGGATCAAATTTGGCCTCATAACTAAGTTCGTGGTCTTGATTTGACCTTCGTAAATTACGACTGCACTGTTCTTCTTAAACTAATGAATCCTCAATTCCCCTTGGTTTCAGTCCATAACCAAAAATATCGTTCAAACTAAATAATCAATACTGGATTCCACTAAGGGCAGTAGATGCTAGATTTACGCCATGTACATTCCACAATCCTGCTCAAACTGAGATACCGCCCTTGTCAGCGCATCGTGGACACTAAAGCTTTTGGCTCGGATGTCATGAGGAAACAGACGATCTAGGGCATGTCGAAACTCCCTTTTCAGACTTTTGGCTGTGTGTTCGTTTCGCCCAAGTGACCAAGCGCCTCGGTCTCGGAGAAGAACGATGGTACGTGCTATATCGCGAAGCGGGTTTTGTTCCCAGTTGATAGGTGGCTCATTGAGGTGCGCAACCCAGCTTTTATCAACCTGTTTCAGCAGAACTGCGAGAATAGAAATCTCGTCACCTCCTTGCAACTCTATAGTTGGGGCCGCACCCTTCTCGAGAAGCCAACGGACAGTAGTATATGCATTATGATGGGGTCGTATGACCCTTACCGTCAAACACAAAGCCAGTGATGCAAGCGAATTTTTTGATGTGTCGAATTTTACCAGTTCCCAATCTTTACTGGCTGCGGTGACCCTCTTGATTTTATGTGGCGGCAGACTGAGTTGTAACTGCAATGCCTTACTCATTGGCGTGCTTCCAAGCTCCAGCTCTCCATCATCAACGAAGGCTTCAAGGTCTTGTATACCGAAAGCGAGAGATTGGCAGGCTCGAAAAAACGTAGCCTGAATCTCTTCCTCGGCGAGACGGAATTCGAAAGCAGCCCAGGTGCTCAAACTTCGTCGACGTTCTTGTTCTCGTGTGAGTCGGAGAAGAAGGCGGAGATCCAGAGGAACAGCGTTGGCATCGTGATAGCAGATGATGTTCTTCAAAGAAGATTCAATGGGTCCAGACCTAGGACTTGGATTCCACACCGAAGCCCCATGTTCAAGGAGCATGCTTGCCAGTCTTGGCTCAAATCGGAGAGCAAAATCAAGCGCGCCCCAACGCATGCCGCCCGTTGGCACGCTATGCTGGAAATAATTCTGTTGACAATCTGGGTCCGCACCCAATGATAGAAGATGACGAATCATCATTCCGTCCTTTTCGATGATGGCGTAGTGAAGTGGTGTTGCGGCAGACGCATCCGCCGCATTAACATCTCCGCCAAAGTCTCTAACGACAAGTGTCATGATGGCCTCCGACCCTGACAGCGCGGCAATATGGGGTAGTTTGACATTTCGTACTGATTTCCAGTGATCCCTCGCGTACATTTGTGGCCAGTAAGGCTGATCAGGGACTGAAAACACCTTCCAAGCCCCATTTTCGAAGGGGGGTAGGTTTTCACGAGCGATGAGTGTGTCGTGGGAGCCGCCATTCTCAAGAAGCTCGCGCGCTATAGACGCATGGTTCTGACAAATGGCAAGATGTAGAGGCGTCCAGACAGGATACGACGACCATGCTCCAATGCTATTTCTTGGCCCATTGAAATTACTGCCAAGGTAAACGATTGCAGGCATGCATGGACATAGGAACCGACCAGGAGAGTTGACCTTGACTTTCTGCACGTGCACAAGCCATCTGACAACTTCTTCGTGTCCATGTTGAACAGCAAGATGCAGTGGGGTTGCCCAACACTGCTCGATGGGGATTCTAATCGGTTCTCGGCTTCCGTCGCGGTTCCACATCGGGGATGGGGTGGCGTAGACTCTGTTCATGTCCGCACCGAATGCCGCAGCGACTTTGAGAGTATCCAGATTGCCCTTGGCAGCAGCAAGCACTGTGATTTCCGAACATGACTCTCCGACGGCTTTACAGTATAGTTCGACTTGGAATATTCTGTACAGCATTCGATTGACCCGTGCGAGAGCGGCCAGCCCGTGAAATGAGTCAACGTAATAACCAATCTCGAGCCAGATTTCCGGACTGGCTTTGCTGGCTACAGACATTGTATCCTCAGGTCCTTGACCAAGGCGTTCTCCGGTCCTGGAGATTTGATTAGCTGGCAGCCCCACGCAAGAGGTACTTCCATATGAAGAGCTTACGGTCTGCTTGATGTCGAATCAGATGCATAGAACGAGTGGTTCTCACAGCTCCCTACTAATGTTCCGTGTCGAGTAATAGATGAATTATTTGAAGAAGAAAGAGAAGGAGATGAAGACGAGCAATTTGGAGATCAAAGAAACCAGTACACAGAGTGAAATGGCATCTGCTCTTGTCTGAGGCGAACGCCTATCGCTGCCAAGTGATACTCAAAAGGCCTAATTGTATAATATCAACAAAGACTCATGAGCCGGGTCGCAACTCGTAGTCCACTGACCGCCTCTGTCGCCATGCGTCTCAGGTTAGTAGGTCAAGGGCAAGTAGGAAAGGAGTTTTTTTCTCGAGCGCGTTTGCTACCAACACGTGTTGCCAACGCCAACACCAACAACACCCCTGGCGCCTGGGATCCCCTCGAAATGTGGAGCCCGCCGAAGTGCATCACAAACTTGACGCCTCACGTAACAGATAACAGATACTGCATCCGAGAATACCAAGTTGTTGCATCCTTCTCAAACGTCCCAGCTGAGCTCAATCACCCAAACTTGAATTCGAACTATGACCTAGTACTGTAAAAATCGCCGATTGCAATGTTAAGTTCAAGCAATTGATCAGTATTGCTAGAGTCTGAGGAGATCCATTCTAAGCCCGGTGAGGTGAGTGCCCATTTGGACTTGGGTCCAACGACCTCAAAATGATAATTACATACGTCTGCGAGAAGAAAAAGAGTAAAAAGTCACCAAACAGACCAAATCGCTGTTTGAGAATTTCAGAGTAAACACTAAGAACGCCTAAGCGCAACCAGCAACTTCTAAAGAGCGTGACCAGAAACGAAAGAAATAAGAAAAAAACATCTTCTCCCGGGCTCCCAACCTGTGACCCCTGACAGCCGCTCACACCTCTACTCAATTGACCAGTTGAGCACCCTATGAGACTCTGGGACAGGCACCGAGAAGGAAGGGGGGCTACTTTATAAGGTTCGCACAGAAAATTCCAAGAACGGACTTCCACAATCTTTCTCTGGCATAAAACGCCGTCTCAGCTGGCACACTGGGTGGTGTTTGAGCCTCCAACAAATCGACGGAAGAAACGCGCAATTCCCGTGGTCCATCTGCCAGGAGGCTTTGGTTTGTGTTCGCGTACCACTTGAGGTGCACAATAGACAGGGAACGTCTCCTCCGGCTCGTCATATTCGTCATCGTCATCGACATCAAAGTCAAAGTCCGGCCAGGATGGCGATGTAGCTGGCACCACCATAGAATACGAAGCACCAGCCAAAATGAGATACCGCGCAATCTCACCATTCCCTCCACAAAGCGCATGATGCAGTGGCGTCCACGCAATACGCTGGCTGAAGATTTTCTTTGTCATTGTCCATTGAGTGCTTTGCTGATTCGAGACGCAGTGACAGAGATATCGCGCCGGCGCATTGATGTTGACGCCGTGCTCGATCAACCACTTCACCACGTGCATGTGACCGTGTCTGGCAGCAAGATGAAGTGGCGTGCCCCAGCATGTAGTCGAGTAAAAAGAGTCAATTCCGAACTGTTCGAAGCTGGCCAGTAATTCGACAGACGGCTCGACGGGGCGCACACGGCCAAGGTCGGCGCCGAAGGCCGCGGCTGTCTTCAGCACCTCAAGCTGGCCATTGGCCGCAGCGGTAGTCGTGATCTCGGGAAGATCTCTGTCGATGGCGTCGCGGAAAAGGTCTCTCTGCAGGATGCCGCAAAGCCTACGGTTGACACGGCATAGAGCGGCGATGTTTGGGGTCGAGTCAAGGTGCTCGGCGATCTGGAGCCAGATTTCGTCAGGGAGACTTTGAACTGACATCGTATCCCTTTGATTGAGTGCTTGGATGCGATGGCGGCTGAAAAGATGTGTCGGCTGGCCAACTCAGACGTCAAAAGAGAGAGCCGTTCCAAACGAAGAAACCTCGACGTGCTTGCGACCAGAAGGTGTACGTCAGACTGTTGGAGAGGGCTGAATCACGTTTGGCAATGGAAGGAAAGAAAAGTCGTGAGGTAGGTTCTATTCTGAGTGTTCATTGCTAATGTTGGCGGTTCATCCGCCATGTCTTGGAAAACACGTCATGCGTCTGGACTGGAATGCAGAACTGCCCATTTTCACCCAAGCAACGTCTTGATTGGAATTCGAGGGTGGTTGCCGAGACTGTGCTTGGAATGAATGATCCAGTAGACAATCTTCGAGCCGCCAAGTTCCACATGGAGAAAAATTCTGCCCGAGACATCTCCCGGGCAGCCGTCCCGATTTGTGGAGGCATGGACCGGCATGGTGGGCCCGCGTCCGGAGCCAGCGCCGCGGCGCTTCAGGTTAGCGGGAGTGTTTGACACTTCAGCGCAGATAGGTTATACATCAAAAATGAGTTTCCATTTTAAAAGTCGGCAAATTACAGTGAATTTCTTTTGAGCGGAGTTTTGCGGCTTTTGGACATCTTGTCTGCGAGTTGATAACATAGAAACGATAGTCTGCATGCAGTTCGTCTTAAATCCCGACACAAATCCTCGCCTAGAACTCTTGGACATTCACATACTACACGCAGAAAGTCTATACTCAGGAGCGGTATCGATGTGTCCGAAATGACAACATCCCTAAAAGGCAAACTCGTACAGCGCTACACTCCGGACTAGAAAACACGAGATTTAGAGTTCTTCGCCCAAGACACAACTCTGGTTAAATAGTTGCCTGCCAATGGGTAGAAACTAAGCGATGTATGATTCATGGCAAGGTAGCCGAGACTTCACGTGGAGTTGCAACCGAACTCTATCATATTGTCCGTCCATGCTCACTGTGGGATACCGACGCGCAGGACCCATCGTTCCCTCAGAAATCAACTCATGGGGCTATTTGTAGCAACGGACTTTTGTATCGTGTCTATGATCCTTCTCCTTGTTGACAAGAAATGCGCATGCCGAAGAGTCCGGACAGCTGTATAAAGAGAGGAAGAAGTTCGCCTTCAGTCGACTTTCAACTCTGGCATCACACAACTCACACCATCAAACAATTTCTATAACCAGTCTTCATTCACAGTCTTTGTCTTTCGACACCAAAAATCGTCAAAATGCAGATCAAGTACATCTTCGTCGCCGCCTTCGCCTCCATGGCCCTCGCCGTGCCCTCTTCCAACGTCAACGAGGGCAACATCCTCGCCCGCCAGAAGGGCCCCGTCAGACCCTCTGGACCCAGCTGCTGCAGCTACGTCGGCAACTGCCAGGCTTCTTGCGTAAGTCGAGAACTGTCCATACCAACATTAGTTGGATCGACTTTGTGGCTAATAAGACATCCAAGTGCCCCACTGGATGCCCCAAATAAATGTCACATCGTACGTTAGGTCGGTGAGACAATTTGGCAAGACGGATATGTGTTGGCTACTTTGGATCCGTCCTATCGTTGGTGTTCAAGAGGGAACTTGGCTTTAAGGTCTGAACAGAGCTGCATAGCATAGCAAACATCAATCAAAAACCAAGTCAAAGCCAAAACATTACAGCGTGAATCGAGCCCTGTGCACCAGAGTTGGCATGATGATTGGAACCCTAGTTTGTCTGAACTCCAAATGACAAGACGAACTCCACGAACACCACGAACCCCAAAACCCAACCCCCAACTCTTCTACGGCTATTCGATGGAGCACGGAGACTTCAGTTGTCAATCTCCGCCGGCGCATTTAATCAGTCCGGCGGGTGGGCATCTTGGGGGTGGGATGCCGAGCCGACTGGGACCGGGGCTCCGCACACCGCCGATCGACGGCATCGTCGCAAGCCAAGAGGACCCGTAACCATGGCTTCGGGAGTGAGAAGACGCCGTAGTCCGCCAGGAGATCGCTAACCCGAGTTTCATCGTCGCTATATGAGAGCGTCGGTATGATTTTTCAGCAATGTGGGTGGGTGGCTCGACCGGTTGAACATGGTCGCATGAACGCACCCAGCTCGACCCAACAAAGAGCCTAACAACCCATCAGAGTGGAACACGAGAACAACAAAGCAGCATGATTGCAATGATTTAATTACCGAAGGAGTTCTCTCCTCCTCAAGGCCCTATCCAGCGTGCTATCCCGCGAAAGCAAGCTATTTCGTGTTATTTACACAGTGTATAGTACAACCACAGCCAGAGGGCGCATGTAATTACATCCTCACACCCTCTCGTCGCCGCCCATGCTCTCTTCCTCATCGCTGATATCGTACCCCATCTCCCTCGCGTCCTGCACCCTCTCCCTCGCCACACGCGCCTCGTGCCATGCGTCCCATCTCGCCTTGTCCTCCGGCGACTCCTCCGGCCGCTTAACGAGACCCTTCTTGCGCAGACGGCGGCGAAGCTGGCGCTTTTCCCAGAAATCGAGAGTTCGAATGTCGATGGTCGCGATGTCCGTGCCGGTAAGGTAGTCCTCGAGGTCGGCCAAGAGGTCTGAGGCGTCTTCAGCGAGCTGGTTGGCGACTTGGCGGCCCCAGCCGTTCGTGGTCCACTCGTCGATCTTGACAGGAATCGCGTAGCCCCAGGTAGGATCCGTGGCCGACCAGACGCAAGGCGTTGATGAGCAAGTCGTCGGGCGGCAGTAGAGCTCACACATGGCCGACTCAGCAGCGTACCAGACTGCGCTGATGATGACGAGCAAGCCGAGGAAGGTGATGCGCAGAGGGTTGCGGTGCATGAGTTGGGGGATGGGAAGCTGAATGACGTTGACCTTCTCATCGGAAGAGACGCTGGGGTGGGCTGCAGTCTTCTGAGTGACGGCGGATTGCTGGGATGCGGCCCCCTTTGCCTGCTGATCTTGCACCATCGCGATCATCTTCTCCATCTCGCTGATCTTGTTCTCGTTGTACGTAGGGTCGGCGTGAGAGACCTTGTCCTCCAGGCGTTCGATACCCTGCTTGGCAGAGCGAATGCTTCGAAGCCCATCTGTGAGGGTCTTGGTCATTCTGTCGATCTGCTGCATCGTGTGGTCACGTTCGTCACTGCTGAGGTTGGCGCTGTTCGCAATTTCCTCACGCTTCTCGTTAATCTCGTCAAGCATGCTCTCCACCGTCTCCTCGGTCTCGAAATCGGGGGGCAGAGGCTTCTGCAAGTTAAACATTTCCTCCAAGTCGTCCAAAGTCGAGTCCTCGATTTGATGGCGGCGCTGAAGCTCCAAAAGGTCGTCCTTCACGGTGGGTGGCTTCACCGAGTTCATCAACGGTCGTCGAGGTCTAGATGTGGATTTACGCCGGCGGAGCACAGAGGTCGTGGTCGTGCCTGCGGTGTCTTGCTCCTTCTGCTCGCTCGATTCAGATTCGGATGCGTTGGCATTGGAGATTGATCGTCCTCTCAAAGAAACGCGGGAGTTCCGTCTGCTTGATGCTCGGCCATGGCTCGTAGAAGGTCTGGCTTCAGACTTGATGGCTGACTTGAGCTCCTTCTCCTGCACCTTGTCGACCCGAACCGTTGCGGGAGTGTCCACGTATGCGCCTGTAACCTTTGGGGTAGGGAGAGAAAGTGGATCCGTCTTGAGCGGGCGAGGAGTTTCCTCAGCGAGGAGGTCCTTATCCTCCTCAGAATCAGGCTCGATCGATGGCGGTCTGGTAGAGCCACGTTCAGATTGGCCGTCTGTGGGCGCAAACAGCATGATCTCCTGCTCGATACGGTCTGTCGGATCGCCATCGGAGGACGCCATGCTCTTCCTGCTGTCCTTAGAAGATTCAGTCGAGCGTTGGCGTCGTACACGGCGCAGACCAGCAGACACTGGCCGCTCAGCCTCGATGTTTTTGGGCTCGTCTTTTGAGCTGCTTGAGGCCTCATCCGACTTGGGAGTTGGGTCCAGCTTCTTCAGAGTGTCGTTACGGTTACGTCTCGTGACTTCTGCCTTTTCCGAATCCGATGTCTTGGGACGATCTTCGCTTCTGCGACGAGGGACGTATGGCTTTCTGGCGGGTTCCTCAGCCTTCTTCAGGTCCTCTGTCTTCTTCGGTACCTCCTCGACCGGCGCTGTCTCGGCGGATGGCTGATCCTTTGTCTCCTTTTCCTCGATCACCTCCGTCGTCTGCTTCTCCTTGGCCAACGGCTCGGCGACCACTTTCTTGATGGCTTCCTTCGGCTCTCGCCCCGCAAGCCTGTCCTCAGAGCTACGCTCAATATCCTCCGCAAAACCCTCTCGAAGTCTCTCAATGGTCCTAGCCGGGTTTACTGTCCGTGATGTTGGTCTCTCCTCGTCGTGCTTGATGGTATTCGGTTGGGTATCTTTCTCGGTCTTTTCGTCGGTTGCTACTTGAGGCTTGACTGTCTCGGGCGCTGGGCTTCCGGCTGGGCTACTACTAGCAGCTCTGGCGAGCCTTTGCAGCAGATCTCTTGAGTCTGTTCGGGTGTGCTGCAATTGAGGTCGGGCGGGCGACTTCGGGCTCGCCAATTTCGCCTCCGACTTTGTCTCTCTGGGCACGCCGGCATTTTTGTAGATAGTGACAGGGGTGTTTGCAATGTGTTCGCCTTCGTCCTGTTTCGTAGGCTGCCAGGCTTCTCTCTTGCTCTCTCGGATAGGTGTTGACTCTTTGTCGACTCGTTCGGCCTCTGGCGAGAACTCTCTGGACATTGAGTTCCGCTCTCGAATCTCTTCCAAACGGCTTTCAGCCAAAGCTTTCTTCGACACAGACTCTGCCTCTCGAGCTCGGATGGTATCGAGTTTGGAGTTTTTCGGTCGGGGATGTTCCCTGACAGGCGGCGCGAGATCATCCTCGTCGGGTGTAGGGTAGTATGAGCGTGTTTGGGCTTTCGTCTTGGCCAGCTCCTCCTCAGCCTCGGCCTCTCTCTCACGAATCTCCTCCAGTCGGGTGTTCCTTCCCCTCGATTGGCTCCTGCGCAGCTCTGCCAACTGCTCGTTTGCCTTCTCTTCACGTTGGCGAATCTCGTCAATCTTACTGTTGGTCCGCGCTGCCCGTGATGAGAGGGGTCCCGCAGATGCTTCCCTCCGGAAAGGGCTTGATTCGGGCTCTTCTGCGTATGCGCTGCCGTTCGAGAATCGTCGATTGGAGGCATCGTCGTATCCAGAGCCGCTAATTCTAATGCGCGGGCTGTCCGAGATCTGAAGGTCTCCGGCAGTGAAGTCGGCATCCAGCTGCCAAGCGAAGCTCTTCTCCGGCGATCGCGCCTCAGGGTTCGTGGAGCCCGGTCGCGAAGTTGGGGGCGTCGGTTCGAGTGCTTCAACGGAAGGCAGTGGCGTATTGGCAGCAACTTCCCAGTCCGGTTTGGGTGTTCTCTTGATGCCCTTGTCGTCCTCATCGAGAAGATGCTTGATCCAACCTTCCGGGACTGAGCTCTTGGCAAACGCCCTAGCACCAGGGCTGCTACCCAAACTGCCGTAGCTTGTCTTCCTACCCAGGTTTGGGCTGGTGCCATTCAAGCTCGAGTTGCTCGTTCGCTTCCCGAGTGTCTGGCCTCCGTTCAAGCTGCTGTTACTCGTGCGCCTCCCAAGCCCGGGACCGCCGTTCAGACTGCTGTTGCTCGTCTTCCTTGCTAGTGTTCGGCCGGTGTCCGCGATGTAAGGCCCGACTCTTGTGTTGCCGAAGAGGTTTTCTGGCTGGCGGGCAGCGCTGGGCGACTCGGCCATCTCGCGTTCGTACTGGCTCAGTCGGCGGGTGAAACTACCGGAGCTAGAGCCGCTCTGCGACGCCGGACTTCCGCTGTATCCACCATAGCGGGCTACGTAGCTGTCGCGCAGTGAGTCGCTGGACAACCTGGAGAGGGGTCGGGTGCGGCCGAAGTCGTTGGGCTCCTTGTTAAGATTCTGTCGAACTTTGGCCTCTTCAGCGACCTGTCTGTTGTGGAAAGGGCGCGGCGCAGGGCTCGGGGAAGCGTCGACGGCAGGAGACGTTCTGCGCGTTCTCTCAAGAGGGCTGGGGCTGGGTCGGTCTTCTTCTCCCGCCAACGCCCAAACATCGGCTACGGAAGGAACCTTGCCCTTGGCGAAGACTCCAATTGTAGATTTGGGGCGGGGAAGTCGGGATCCAGGCGAAGCAACATCAGCCGAATGGTTGGAACCGACTGACGGCGTCTGGGACATCGAACTTGAGGGTCGGGGGATGGCGGCAGCAGCAGCTCGCGAAGGTGGTCGCATCGAGGCAGAGCTTGGAGGTCGGGGAATGCCAGCTGCGCGAGAAGGTGGGCGCGCGTTCGTGGGGGAGAAGCCATATCGGTTTGTTGTTCCTGACGCTGCCGGGGCAGTGTCTCTTGGGTTCAGCGTCTCGCGCGACGGCTTAGAGAACAGCGGCTTGCGGCCCTCTTGGTCGATAGTCAATTGGGTTGAAGCACGGCGGTTCGGTCGCGCCCCGAACTGACCCGGTGCAGCTTTATCGTGGTCCATGGCGGATATATCTTGGGGCCACGTTCGTTGGTTTTCGGTGGTGTAAGGCGTCAAGCAGCGGGAAGCTGCATGGTTTTGCGATGCGATGCGATTCGGCGACAAGTCGCGTCAAACACAGTTGACGCGACGTGAAAGATGAAAAATCAAGTCGCGGGTATGCTATGATTCGGTCGAGGTCATGTTCGTCGCGGCGATTCGCAGTCATCAGGGGAATATTGATCGCGCAAAAGGAGAAGGATAATTATTTGGGACGGAGAGCGAAAGTGATGAACCGCGTCTCCCACTAAGCAGCGACCGGGGGGTGCTCCCCTGGGTAGGCGTGGGCCACCGTGGGACCTCTTTCCTCCCTGAGCTAAACCCCACACGGCCCCTCCCAAATCTCGGCGCGGAAGAACCATTTCGGAAATGACTAATCGGAAGCTGCCGGTGTAAGTGGGGCTCGTGCATGCGGTTCCTGAGTTCTGGACCCTGATGGCCGATTTTCAAAACGGTGCAAACCGTTGAGAAACGCCATGACCGTTTGGTTGTTTTCCTGTTCACCTTCTGCAACGGCTGCCTTTTCCTTCTTTGTTCCGTAGGATCCGAACCATGTCTGCAAACCATGGCTATGCCCTAGTCTTCAGCTGGAAAGGAGAGGCCTCCACAACTCATTGCAGCTCATATCTCAAGCGAACATTGGAAGATTGCGCGTCATGAGAGACCCGGAGGCCGACTGCCCCCTGCATCAGGATCAATATGAAGACGGCACAACAGGAAGCTATGCCTCTCTCAGTCAGGGACCCCTTGCATCAACAATGCCCGTGCACAAGAGCTTTGTGATCATCAGCGCGATAAAACGGAGGGATGTCCACGCCTGTTTTTATTGACACTGCGTGAGCTTGGACCAATCGCGACTCAACCTCCCTGCTGTTCATTTTTAGCAATACAACTCAGGGTCCAACCCCCGTTGTCTGCAACTTGAGAGCTTGAAAGACCTCTCCACGTTGCCAGCCATGAAGCCTCAACCCACAGTGGCCCGGCCATGTGGCTACATGTAGGCGCCACAGACATCTCCAATGCATTGCGACAGCCTCTGACGTCTGCTACTGCAGGGAGAGATACTCCACGGCACGCCACTCTCTGAATCTCTATCACTGTGTCTCCGTCACGGGCCGGTACGCGGTCCCACCTGGCACTGACAATGCCACCCTGAGAGATAATCTCCAGCGGGCTGTTGCACAAGTCGTCCTGGAGCAGCCCATGTTGCGGGTCGGAATTATCGATCAAGACAAACAAAGCACAAGCTTTGTTCATATCCCGCATGTCGATCTGTCGGAACATATCCAGTTGTTCGGGTCTTCGCGGCCAGACGAAGTGGACGCTGCCCTGAGCAAACATCTTTCATACCAGCATTCCCAGCTATGGCCAGATATCGAGCAGCGCCCTCCGTGGAGAGTCTCCGTCATCCCAATTTCCAATGGCGAAGAGAAGCCATCCGAGGTTGAGATCGTCTACGCTTTCCACCATGCCATTAGCGACGGCACCAGCGGCTCCATCTTCCATCAAAGGCTCCTCGAAGCGCTGGGCAATCCCATGAAAGACATTCCAGGCCTGGAAGGATAGACGATCGCGTTTCCAGAACCGCCTGTGTTACCGTCACCGCAACATGAACTCGTCGACTCGCGACTCAGCTGGACATTCTTCCTGGGCACTCTTTGGGACGCCTTTGGCCCTTCTTGGCTGAAGAGCAAACCCGCTGTTCGACCTTGGAAAGCGCGCCCGATCGATCTTGCGCAGCCAAACGAGACCAGCACCCACATCCTACGGATTCCTGCAGCGCTTGCGACGAAGCTGCTCGCTGTGGCACGAAGCCATTCCGTGACGCTGACGCCGCTACTTCACGCCCTCATCGTCGCATCCGCATCCCGACGGATCCCAGAGTCCGAGGCACCGACGTTTGAGCCCTGCTCCCCCATCAGTCTGAGACGGTACCTGCCCGCCGGTTCAGCCTTTGACGCAAAAAACCAGATGCTCGTGCTCGTGACATCAGGAGACCATCCAATCCCGTCTGCTCTCGTCACCAAGCTCCGCTCATCGTCAGGCAAAGAATACGAAGATGCCATTTGGGAAGTCGCCGCCTCCGTCAAGTCTACCATGAACGACAAGCTCGCGAGTCTGCCACACGACGACCCAGGATCCATGCTGAAATACGTCAGCGACTTTCACGACTTCTTTCGCCAGAAGGACGGTCAGGAACGGAGCAACAGCTGGGAGCTCAGCAACCTGGGCGCCATCGACGGAGGGAATGGGAGCTGGAAGATGACGCGGGCGGTGTTCTCCCAGTCAGCATCGGTCTTGGGTCCTGGGCTCAGTGCCAACATGGCAGGTGTCGTTGGGGGAGAGATCACGGTCACGCTATGCTGGAACAATTCCGTTGTCGAAGGTTCTTTAGTTGAGGGCGTGATTGCAGATCTGGACGCCTGGTTGCCAGAGATTGCCAGCCGTAAACCACTATCTACCTGATCTCTTCTGATATCCGCCTTAGGCTCTTATACCCATCCATCAGGAGCGTTTTTGTGCTATGTGAAATCCACATCGTCCTCCCGGAAGTCCTGTACCATCAATCCAAGATCATTCTCCCATATTCAGAGCCACCGTTCCAATGCTTGTATCACCTTTCGTTACTAAGATTCCCATCTGACCTTTGTGAAGATGTGCCGAAACTTTGAGGGGATAATCTTCAACTCGTCGGACCTGAGCTTGTTCCATTGACCAGAGAGCTCCGAGCACTTCTCGCCCTTCACTATGGTGCCAGCAAGGCTCCAGGAGCTCTTTTCCTCCGTGGAAATTCTTCCAGGTTGTTCTCGGGCGTCCTTCCAAGCTCCGTGCACTCTCAAAAGTTCCATTGTTCTGATCAGGCAATCTGTATTTGTCAAAATGGCATAGCCGTCGTCGTCTAGCCATGGAATTTTTCTCACCGCCCTGTCCAAGGTTCTCTTCATCAGTCTATTGTCGATATGTGTGATAGGCTCACCAAACCATTGGTCGTCCAACAGAAACGTGATGCCATGCATTTGAGCAAACTCATAGTCTCTTGTTTTGTGGTTTACCAAGAGAGAAAGTGTCGATTGCCGGAATTCACCAATTGCACCTTCTTCCAGAGCAGGTTTGATGATCCTGGCGTATTCAGAAAAGTCTTCATCGCAGAAGTCTGCGTGATCAAACATAGCGATGAGTCCTCGCGTCAGAATATCCTTCAGTTCGTCGGTTGATACTTCGTGGGGGACTTCCTCGACTGTGCGCTGCGCGAGCTTGAGAAATGCCTTTTTCTTTGCTGCGATTTCGTGCTCGTCGTGGTCGCAGCACTTTTCTGTAAGTCCACAGAACCGCGTATTCGTACGAGGAGACTCATAATCCCAGCCTGCAAGTACCTCGGTTAAGAGAGCAATCGGCTTCTCGACCTTTTCGAAAGAGTCGATGTCATAATCCCACACGTCCTCCCTAGACCATATCGGCGTGCCACATTCTACCAACTTGGAAGCAGCGGATGCATGGTGCATGCAAAAAGCGATGTTGATAGGGAACTTGTCATAGTCCCAATCTGCTTTCAGAAGCAGCCTCGGATCAGCCCCGAGTGAGACGAGATGGTCAATCATTGACTCATCACCACATGTTGCCGAATATTGGAAAACGCTGCTGTGAGCGCCGCCCCTCAGACGGTTTGGATCCATTCCGATATCCTTTATGAGGCGCGTGACGATTGACTTATCTCCGGTCGCCACTGCCGTATCGAGCGCCGTGATGCAAACATTTCTTCCCCAATAAAGAGCACAAGTGTTGCTATAGGTAAAACCATTCATACATCTGTGACGGATTCTTGTCGGACGATCCGAGTACAGCTCCTCAAGAATTTCCAGCCCAGGTGGCCATGACTCTGGCCGCGGGGGAACCGTGCAAAGCGGCGACGAGCCAGCCGAAAGTAGGATATGTGCGATCTCAGTCTGCCTATGGCAAATAGCGTAATGCAACGGTGTCCAGACCATGACACTGTTATCGTAGCGGTCGCGGAAACATCTGTGGTAATCGAGGATGTTGTGAGGGTTCTCGCACCCGCAGTAAAGTCGCGCCGGAGCCTCGATTTCGACGTCTTTGGACATCAACCATTCAACGATATGCTGATGGCCGTAGATAATGGCGAAGTGGAGGGGTGCCCCCCAGCGGGCGCGTGGAGACAATCGGTATCTTATACTCTTCGCCGCGATTTCATCTGCTGTGAGCGGCTTGACATGATGGTAGTCAAGATAGGCGCCGTGTTCAGCTGCGAGCTTTAGAGTTCCGAGGTTCCCGTTGCTCGCTGCTTCGATTGTCGGGCCTGGATGGTGGTCCTTGACGGCGGCCTTATACAGCAAACGATTGAAGACGCGGTAGAACGTGTGATTGATACGAGCGAGATTCGAAAGGTCGTGCGTGTTGTCGAGGAAATTGCCGATCATACTGAGAAGCTCTGAAGGTAGGGAGGCAAAAGTTGCCGCGGTAAGCCTTGCCGTATCCATGTCTATTGTTGAGCCACAATGTAGCGAGCAAGAAGGGAGGTAGGGGAGTCTTGCCTGGAGAAACGACGGCATGCAATTCTCGCACCGCTAGCATTTTATACTCGAATGGCATGAAGGGGAAACCCTTTGAGAGAAAATCAGCAACCGTGATGGCAACGGGTCCAGTGGATCTTCACTAGCTTTTGGAGATAACTCACGAAACCTACCTCGCAGGCGGACTCGACCCCAAACTCAATATTTTCGCGGGAGACTTAGACTTGACATTAAATACAACAAACACAGCATAGTGGCTAGGCCTGCGGCTCAATTTTAAGCCAGCACTTCCGCATGCAAATTTGTTATAGAGACCGCATGAGTGAGGGCAAGTGTGATTCAGTTTCTGTGCCACATGTTGGGTGCCTGCAGACATCAGAAGCAGAGGCTTGGTCTCAAAGTCCTCGTTTGACCCACCTTAAAATGTCAGGTTCAAAAATTATCACTAGCGACGGAGGTTCGACAGTGCTTCTCACATAACTCGTATCAAGCGTCAAATTAGAACCTTGACATTCAGATTACATCCAGTCCAAACGTTGTTAAAGGTTCTTTGGTGGAGATTGTGATTGCAGGTCTAGACATCTGGTTGCGAGTTGCGAAAGGTCGCTGGAGGTACTTTGTGTCATTTTCCAACTTAGATGGACGTTATGAATGGGCTAGTCATCAAGGTGTCCCTCAGCCATACACCGGTAGCCGCCGATACCAACTCAGATAAACAAGCCCGCCTAACTTCAGACGGTAGACAGAACTACAATTCAAACGCCCAACCGGTCCAGAGCCCTTACATTCTTACTAACACTGCCATGGGCAAACAGAACCAGCTTCAGACCCTTGTCTAAGAATCAAATACTGCTTGGTTTCTTGGGTCTCAAAATCGCCCGTGAAATGAAGATTCCAATAGATGGATAGGCTATCAATGACTCGGCTACGCGACCCACGAGTGTTGCTTCACATCCCGTTCAACCCCTCTCTTCTCCTGAGGCGCTGCTTCTCCAATACATTTATCCTGCCTTGTGGCTCCAATATCCATCAGGAACTCTCCGATGCAACCCGGTCTGGTATTCGGATGGACGGTCGCTGTGTACTGCCATGTAGCCCCTCGATCCCCGGGCGGATCGTTTGGCCTGCCTCTTGCATAGAAATGGAATTTGACGTCTTTGGGTATGTAGGCTCCCATAATCACATAGACATCGCACTTCTTCACAACATCCCTTGTCAAGGCCTCCCCGTTCTCTCCAATCTTCTCATCAGGAAAACCCGAACCTCTAATGATCAATTTTTTGTTACCTGACCCTTCAATGTCGATAATCTCGCACGAGTTCCAAACCCAGGCTTGTTGAATGCTGTCAATGGATTTACCATCGAGGGCAACACCAGGGGAAGAGTAGATAGGATCCTGTTTGTTCATAGGCAGAGGCTCGCGTGTTCTACAGTCAGTGTAGACAAATATGATGGCACCATCCGGAACCTGTTTGCCGGACTCGCCATTGATCAGCCACAACTCATCAATGCAAGCATTCCCTTGATGTTCTGTTTCGTCTTTCCCCTTGTCGCACCAAGCTTTGAAATAAGGAGGCCCAGGGAAGGACATCGATCTCTCGACACACATTGACAATGTACCACTGAGTAGACTGTTTAGCGGAGATCAGTCAGATATTGAAAAGTTCAAATATCTTACCAGACCACCTTCCTCACGGGAACAAACGTAAAGTAGCCACACTGGCCTTTATCCAACTTGACGGTCCAGGTGCGACCGTATGCAGTGCTCCAACTCTCTGACCACCCGCCAGATATTCCAGCCTTGAATAGTTTGCCGACTTTCGGGGTGACGCTGACACTCCAACCAACGGATGTTGATTCACTTTCTTTCATGGAACACTCGACTGGTGCGTGACAATCAGAATGGGGGAATGGTCGTTCCTCGGCCCATTCGAAGTATGTGCCTACGCACACCAGAGTCAGCCACTTGTTATTCTCAGAATCTCAAAGGCACGTTGGGTTGATACTAACGAATTTGACAAAAGCTGCCGCATTTTGTCTCAACATCCGACCATCTTTCGCATGTACCGTCTGATTGAATGTGATACTTTGCCTTACAATCTGCTTCGAAGTACTGGTGGTACATTTTCAGAGCATGGTGATCTCTGCTCGAGCAGGGGTCTCCAGAACGTTTCTCAAGAAAAGCTGTCTTGTTATTGAAAAACATATGTCGATCCTCAGGACGGATAGTCCACAGAGGGGGGGCTTTGGGGTCCCAATCAAAGTCGACAGGGCCTTGATAGAGACCAGAAATGTTTCTTGCACTAACTATGCTTACGAAGAACACGGCGAGGAGAATTCGTAGATCCATTCCAATACTAGAAAAGAGGACGGACGGAATGGCCGGCTAAATCGGTGCTTCTCCAGCTGAATGTGGGTAGCTTCTAGAGCGTTACGTCAAGATATCAGAAGAATGGAAGGCAGGACGAAACTGCTTTAGTTGAAGAGTAGAGAAGATAGGCCACAATGCAATAGAAACTAGGGATGACAGAGAGAACAGGTGCGAGGAGAACGGGGACGTTCTTCCTTGCAACTGTTCCTGAATATATAACACTAAGACATGATAGCGACGAAATTTCATGTCGCGCTGAATGAATTTTAATCATTTTTCTCGATGACAACCGTTGATCGGCCATTTTCTTCCTCTTCCCAACGTAGCACAGAAATACTATTGAAACTCATGTGCTACATAGTTTCTTTCAGTTCTGATCAGATGAACTGCATCATGAGTACTGCCTTTCAAAGATATGCTACGATTGAGTCTCGGAATATGCAGTCGTGACCTGTCGGTTGAAGATGCGGCTTAGTCTGTGTTGCTCGAGACGCAAGGGAGCTGGATCGCTAAGCGCCCTTAGTAATTTTTGAAAGATGTGGTAATCTAAAGTGCAGCTGTGATGAGGTACGTCGTTTTGCTCATTTCTTTGAAAATGTGAATATTTTAATTTGATCAGAGTTAACCAGTGGCGATAATACTTGTGTGGCCGTAACGAGTATTTTCCCTCCAAATCTGTCCCGTATGCTCTGGAAAAGGCATATCACACCCGCAAAGGCCCCTTCCAACAAGGCGTATGGTCTCTTATTTCATTCTGACTCAAAGGAGAAATATGAGCTAACCTCCCTGAAGTTTGCTCAAAATTATTGCGTCACATGCGAGTGTCATTTCTTTTATTTTTACCTGCGCCCTCGGTACTCGTTAGCAAATACGAAACCAAACACTTCTGCATCAAGAAGTGCCATTTTCTCGAACTCTCAGATCTATTCGTCGTACTATTCGTCAAGATACGCATCGGCACTCTAGAGTGTTGCATTTCCTCCACCACGCGGTAAAAGGACAACATGAAGTGATTCTTATGGAAAAGATGTTTGAAGTCCCTTTGCGGTGGTATGCTCTGTTCTCAAGGTTGAATCGTGCTAACCGGGTACTCAGTCATCATGTACTGATACTTGTCGAAGGACTGACAATGTAACATCACCCGACTTTATCAGACCCGCAGGCAGCATAGATGAAGTCAACATCAGTTAGAGAGGTTCCCTCCAGATGCCTCTACTTAATCGACTACGTTTTGTCATAGCGCCCCCCACATTCATACACATGTGCCGTCGAATCAGGGTGTCGTGTCAGAACCCGCCATCGCTATCTGCCCTTCCCACGGAATTATGCTACCTCATACCAGAGCTATCAGCAATCAAGTTGGTTGACCTAGCATCTCTAGCTCAAGTCAACCGGCGATTCCACATAATTTTCACGCCATATCTAGTTCGAGCCGCTGTTCGAAGTAGGCCCAACTTGCCCGCCCAAGCAGCGCGCTGCGGTGATCTAGCTGGCCTTGAGTTTGCATATGAATGTGGTGCAAAGATTGATGTCATTCACAAACTCCATTTGAAAGGCTCTCAAACTAATATACCTGAAGCACCTCGAAGGAAGATATGCTGGGGAACACCGCTGCACTTTGTTGCAGCGGGTGGTCACATGAATGTCGTCAACTGGCTTCTCTCGAAGAATGTCAGTATTGAGGTACCTGGATGTCTGCATTGCGAATTTTACACCGAGGGTGACGCCGAATTCGATCGAGAAAAAGACAGAAGTGTTCTGATCTGGACGCCGCTGCATTACGCCATATGCCAGGGACGCACCAATGTTGCTCATCGACTACTCAACGCTGGGGCGGATGCCCTTTGTAAGGTCGACCCGGCCCCAAAACGGCTGTATTCAGGTCTGTGTAAGATCAAGCGGCGATACAAGAATTTCTTTTGCGACTACATTGAAGTAATACCAGCGGATGATTTCGTCGTAAGCTGCTTCGCATTCGGGCACCATGCGTTGAGAGGGAACGCCATTGTTTGAGGGGTGCCAACCAAGATGTGCCCGCGATTCACACCGCTGCAGCGAAAGACAACCGAGCCATTATTCGTCGCCTGAGACATAAAATGGGTGTTGGTATCAAAACGGAGGCAGGCAATTTCGGCGAGCATGCGCTGTTTCGTTCTGCGCACTCTACCAGTTTTCGCGTTGTTCGCTTTCTCGTGGCATCAAGCAAGAGTGATCGCGTTCGTACTTCTGTGTATCCTCCTCTTGTTACTGCATTCGAATTCAGGCATCCTGCATTAGCTGTTGAGTTGATAAAGCGCAGCTCTCCGGTCTGGGAGTGGTATCATGAAACAGTGTACTGGTCCCTTGATCGTATAAGGGCACCTTCTGCATTGTCAACGCGACTTATTGATAAATGGAAAGGTTTCTACATGAACGACAGAGTTGGACCGGAACAGGTCGGTCTTGAACGGGTGGCCTTTCTGATGGCAGCACGTTTAACAGTGGAAACTGCGCCGCAACAAGTATCACCTGGAGAACTGCTAAATATTCTCCTTGAAGGGCTTTTTCAGATGTGCGAAGACGGTGACTTTGACATCGACTCCAATTTAAAATACATCAAGATTACTGATCTCAATATCAGCGCCCCGGGGGCGATGACTAGGTGCTGTCACTATGAAACAAAGAGCAACAATGCAGCCACAACTGCCTTGAAAGCAATTCTCAGATCATGCCGTCACATCTGCTGGAAGCCCCACAGAACATGGAACAGCTCGGCTCCTACTGTCGACTTCCTGCTGCAGAATGGGGCTTCGGTCTGCAACAGTGAGCGGCGGAGAGCAGTCTTGAAAGAGCCCTTGGATCAAGTTCTAGATGATCTGGGAATGAACCGTGATATTGGAGAGGGTAACTGGGGCGCCGATCCTCCACAGAGATTGATTGACAATGCTGACGGGTTGATTGAGATTTTACGGCTCTTAGGTCGACATGGAGGGTACGATAATGAAACCGACTGGACAAACCCTGAAGGCTTGCTGCACAAGTGTGGATACATCGTTGGATACAAGATGGAATATAGCAAGAAAAAGGAGGCAGATCCTAAGATGCGAGAGAAGATCAAAAACGGAACATGGTCGTCGCTACCGCGGCGGGCTCGGAAGATTTCAGAAAGATTTGGGCCTCGTAGCGACTAAGCTTGGTAATGAAACATGTTTCCCGTTTTACTGGAAATGTTGTTTTTGCTATGCAGTTTAAGCATATACACCCGTCTCGTTTCAGTCCACTCTTCTGTAGCCCTACTCTTGTGTAATAGCTAGCGCTAGCCTGTTCTTCAACGCTGGGTTAAAGCTGTTAGGCAGTTCTAGCCTACATACGAGGGTCAGAATTCGCTGTTTCCGTACGGGTTCAGCGCGCGCGATACGATGCTTTTGATCGAGGTACTAAATGGAGTTTTTAACTCAAAAGAGGTTGGTAAAACAGCTCCAGATGACGCCAATTAGAACCACGAAAGAACAGGAAGGACGCTCCCCGAAGTGACACTGAACAGAAACTAACAAATATTAGATAGTATACTCGACTCAAAATAATTGGGGCACTGAAGGGTGCTGGGATTTATGTCCCTTTGCCAACCGCATCATCCAGTGACCACTGACGACATCGTGGGCGACGGCCCCACTTCGCCGGCTGTGGAGGCGACTGGCCCGTAAGTACAGCCGCCGTACCCCGATACGTATCTCCTGAACCAGCAAAGTCGGAATATCAACCGTGATATGTGCTTGTTCATTCGCAACCAATACAACTTGACTTGAATAATCTGCGCTTTTTGTTGTGCGGATGGCATGTAAAAGCCTTTCTGTCTCAGCGCAAATTATCGCGACGCGACGCGCGACGCGCTCGCAGCAATGGACGCGTCCTTCACGCGGTGCCGTCCTATTTCCTGCTTCTTTAAGTGGGAAAAAGGAAAGCAAACCCGCTGTAACACAGACACCTCATAGAACGGGCATGATATTTCTCTCAATCAAAGGTCCGCCAACACCTATTTTCAAACTGGAAATCCGTATCAACATATCCTTGTGAGCCATTCAGAATCGCATCCACATCTTGTCTCGTACCTGAGGTTAACCAAACTCTAGCACAACCACCAGCGTCACTCGTACGGGGCGCAATGGCAGCCAACCGCATTGCAGTTGAGACTTGGATGCACATCGCCGAATATGTCGACGATGAAAGGGCTCTCGTAGCTCTATGCGAGTCAATCACAAAACACATCAAGTTTGCGAGCCCAAAGTTTATCAGCACGCAGTCAAGAAGCGACTCCGCGAAATCACCTTTCTTGCCGCCGATGCAGGGAATCTTGCAACACTGAAGTTGGCAAAACTCTTTGGCGCGACCTTCGGCGGCATTTTCCCCCTCACCAGCCCATCAGATTGGGTAGTGTCAAGGTGGAAAGCAATTCTGAAGGAAGAGTGCCTCCGGGTTGATGCTTGCCGCACGCCCGAAGACGCTGGCTGGGCCACTCCGCTGCATGTCGCTGCAAGAAATGGGCACTATCACGTTGTCGAGTGGCTTCTCGCTGAAAAGGTTGATCTCGAAGTGCCCGCGAGGTTCTGCTGCGAATGTCTGCCTCTCTTTGCTCAGGACCCTTTGAGCAAGTCCCCTCCAGCTTTAGGGAACTACCCGACTTGGACACCTCTTCACTTGGCAATCTGTCATAGCCATTCTTCGGTTGCTAAATTGCTTCTATCCGCTGGAGCTTCTCATGACAACATGTGGGTGTCTAAATCATCCGGAAGATGGCCTGAATTCGACCACAAAAGTTTGGGGTATCATGTCCGAGACGCGATCCAGAAATTCTATGATGGACCTGACAGACGTACTGATAAGGAAGAGGAACGTGTTGCCGCAATCCACACCGCCGCTTTGGTGGGAAATGAGCCTGTCATGACTCATCTTGTCAAGACTCTGGGGGTGGACCTTAATAGCAGGGATGGGGGG